>NC_079148.1:61358592-61424175 GCF_945859685.1 Eupeodes corollae | reverse complement strand
CGACGAACATTGAATTCTACACGGTTTTTGATGGCCCATTGAACAATGCTGCCGTTTGTAGTCCACATCCGAAGAACAAGGATGAGAATCTTAAAAAGAATATGAAAAGCTGAAACAATTTAGTGGCTTAGAAGTTTCAGACAAATGATCATTTATAAAAATAAGTAAGAGCGTCGGAGACAAAACGGAGCCCTATGTTACATCAGCGTTTATTTTGTGAATATTAGATTTAAACCCGTTCAATACTGCTTGAATTAAAGGGTCTGAAAGTTAATTTCTAAACCAACAAAGAAGAGACTCTTCAATTCCAAAAGCACTCGTTTTCGATAAGAGAGCTTGATGCCAAACTCTATCCAATGCCTTAGAAATATCAAGTTAAATAATCTTACTTTTTCAAAAACTATGTAAAGAGTTGTTGCACGAGATCACCAACGAAAGCCAAATTGCCGGTCATTAAGAAGCTTTCTGAAGCTCAAAATTTATCAGCGTTTTCGTAGTCTTGGAAAGAAATGATCGAAGTGCTATTGGATGTTTGAGGGGGAGGAGGATACGCCTTTTTTAGGGCCAGGCTAGACAGATTCAGTATCCATCTACTAAAAAAGAGACGAGTAGAATATAACAGTTGGAAAACTTACGCAGTGGTTATTGTTAGCGTCGAAGAACACCTCTCAGAACAATAGCGTCGATACTATCCGGGCCAGCAGATTTTTGAATATCAAGATCACAGTCACTTTAGGGCTGCGCAAGGAGGTTTTAACGATTTAAGGGTTTTCTCCAGCATAATAACAAAAATTTGTGATTATTTATAAAACCTTTGAGATAAAATGCGGTTCATCACCCATAAATAACAGCATATCCGATTTTTCTGATCGGGAAATGCACCGTGACGGCCAATGTCAAAATTAATTTTGTACGCACGCTGTACTTTTCCACCAATTAGTTGCTTTTGACAAATGAGTACGCAAACACAGGGTGAAGGACAACGCCACGTTGGTGAAACTAATAGGTATTATAATATGGATAGTAAGAGACCTTTGTGACTTGCTCACACTAAGCCTACGTCAAGAAAAACCCATCTCTGTTAAGCCCTATTCCCGTGAACCACCTTGTATATAATTTTATTAAATTTCAAAACATTTTTTCTAAATCTCTTATTTAAAAAACAAAAAAAAAATTCAAAGTAAATATCTAAATTTAATTGGCTTTTGTTTCACTTAAGATTGCAATTTGTAACTTCACAAAAAATGAACACTCAAGATGTTTTCTCTCTTCCATTCAATTAAACTTCAATCGAGATCTAAATCCGCCTAAAAAAAACATTAGGGACGAAGTGCATTCGAAACTTACATACTTTTATTTTTCAACACACTTTGCCAAATCTATTTTGAGGTTTTCACATTTGACCCCAAATTGTGTACTCCTTAAACATTTGCCTCTTTTTATCAGTCGGTTTTGTGTTACTTAAGTATAACTAGATAACGTTCACATTCTTTTATATCATCAGTCTTTCGGTCTAAGTGAAATGATTTAGAATCGATTGGAAGGATTCCAAGTTGATTGTTATGTAATGGAATACGCACAATTTACTAACCCAAGAGTGACTTTTTTTCCATGCATTAACCACTTGTGGACTTCGTGTGGATTCTCATATAGTCCTATAAATGCAGCAATTAGGCTTGGCGTTTTCTTCAACTCATATCCGGGTTCACTTTCAACAGCTGCATCAGAAAAAAAAACATGTGCTTTTTAACTTCCCAATGTTCATGGGTTTTAAGTGTAAAGTGAAAAAGAGGCTGAGGAACGAATCAAACTGATAACTTTATGTTGAGTCAAATTATTATTTAAGGACCTTCCAAAACTATTAAATCATTAAATGATTTTTAAGTATTTTTCTATCTCGGTATTTGGACGTTGTACATTTATACCAAGTTGTAGTAGAATTCATTTAAGGGTCTAGATTTAAAAACTCACACTTTTGTTTTTTCTCAAGGGGTTCTCATTTGACATTAATTTTGTGTAATTTTTTTTCCTATCCAAAGTCAATCTTCCAAAGACAGTCGGTAAGAATCAGTACCACTGGTTAACCGGGACCAATATATATAGTCTCGTACAATTAAGACGGACTCCATTTCACAGTTGGTTTGACTTAGCAGGCGCTGATTGTGATATACCTAACCATTAAAGTTAACGGTGAATATCGCTATTTGGATTTTGTTTTCAGCATTTATTTCCTTTGTGCAAACTCTAAAGTTGAATTCCATTCAGTGTTCTTTCCATTTAAGGTCTGCATCCAAAGTCATTCAAAGTATTTGGCAGTATTGAAATAAAGAACCTCTGTTCTGCTAATAGAAATGGAAACATTATTTATGTTTTTGCATCTAAAATTAATATATTCGTATGTCGATTTTGTTTTATTTTGTTTCTTCCGCCATATTTTTAAATCCAAAACTTTATCGAGGGCAATTTACAATTTTTGGTAAGCCTTTTTGACAGTTCTATGTAGCACTAACATTGCGGTATCTTCACCAGAGGTGACCATAACATTGGTATGCAGTGGAATATAAATAGAATATAAAAGATAAAAGGTTGGCCTCCGGACACTTCCTTGCGGTACACCAGCTTCTATTTACTTTAGTTTTGAGTAATATTGGTTGAACTGTACCCTTAGGAATCAGTTCTTAACATAAGTTTGCCCTATGCAATTTGTATTCCTGGGATGCCAAACCTTTTTTAAAGGCTTGTTTTCCTTCTAGTGAACGAATCGATGTAACTTGTCTATGGTGTAATTTTAATTTCTAAATTCAAAGGGATGGTTCGGAATAAGTCTTCTTCTTTTCTATTTTGTTGCTGATTTAATTTAGTAACAGTTTTTCGAAACCTTTGGCCATGATCAGTATAAATTATATTGTACTTTTAGATGATAATTATATACATATGGTTTTATACCTGCGTTTATTATAAGTTCGAGTTTTTTTAAAGCTATTGAAGGTTATTCACAAGAATGTAACCGGGTCTTTTTGTATAACACAACTTATGTTGATAGATGCTTTCTACTTCTTTAAAAACCAGCTTTTTGTTTCAGGTTTCCGATCTATTTGATATTTTGTGCTCGAATTGTGAGTAGTTTTTTTTCTTTTTAAGATGCTTTGATGCTTTCCTTAAAGAGTATTCTGTTGAAACATCTATCGTCAGACTTTTATGTAATCTACTTAGTGAATCTGTTTAAAACGTTTTAATCCTTTTTTAAGTTTCTTGCTCAGATGGTTAAAGACTATCTCTTCATCTAAAAATCTTGTGGCTTGTCGCTTCCTTTAAGCACTACTCTTTTAAAATCAGCTCTTTTATTTCTACAGAATATTTTATTTCCGTTTATCTCAAGTTCAAAAAACTATTTCTGTTAAACCTCTTTATGTACATTAAAATAAGTATTCAAATAAGAAAAGTCATTTGAAGTCGCTTTTTTAAGACATGACTGAAAAAAAATTTATTCCGAACGTATAAACACATAATGTACATACGTACACAAAAACATCTCTCTAAAAAACAATAATTTACATTTAATGCATCTTAAATCGTCAAGAAATATAAACAAATTCAATGACAAAATGCGTAGATTAAAATGACTTCAAATATGAAGTCAATTAGTATTCAACAGACATGTGTCAAAATTTACTAAGGTTAGGTAAGGTTATAGTGGCTTTTCAAGATGGAATCAGACACACTTAGGCCAGTTTAATGGCCCATTGTGATACCACATGAATCTTGAGGCTTCCTCCTAAGCTCAATGGAATCAGCTTGAGTCCCAGAGAGACAGAGTCCTGAGATTTGATAGCGGCCTGGCTATCAGAGAAAATACGGATATCAGATGTTGATATCACGTTTACTTTGAGCCAATACAAGACTTCTTTTATCGCCAAAAGTTCCGCCTGGAACACGCTACAATGATTGGGAATGCGGAATGAGAGACTTAATTTCAGTCGTTCAGAGTACACACCTCCACCAACCTCTTCTTTTGTATTTGACCCATCAGTGTAAAAATGGATTGACTGATCCTCCAAGAATGTCCTATCCTCCCAAAAAGATCTGGGAGGTATAAAAATCTGGAAGTTTCTGTCGAATTGTAGTTGGGGGATGGTGTAATCTGTGTGCTTTGGAATTGATTCTAAGTACCTAAGAATTAAGGGGTGGCCAATGTTGTTGTTAGTCCACTGCGACGAAGCTTTGAGGCGAATAGCAGAGCTTGCAGCTATTTGTTTGCTGAATATGTCAAGAGGTGTAAGGTAGAGCAAGGTGTCCAGTGCCGCAGACGGGGTCGTGCGAAGCGATCCGCTTATACATAAACAGGCTGAACGTTGGACTTTTTTAACTTATCAATGTTTATACCTTTCTCTAAAGCAGTCGACCATACTGCCACACCGTACGTTAAAATCGGTCTGATTACCGATGTGTATAGCCAATGCGTGATTTTGGGCTGTAAACCCCATTTATTACCAATAGCTTTTTTGCAAGAAAAGAGAGCTACAGTAGCTTTTTTGACTCTTTCCTGTACGTTGGGTTTCCAATTAAGTTTTTTGTTTAAGAAAAGACCCTGATATCTAGTCTAGTCTGAGAATTTTAATTGGATTCCTTTAATTTTGTTTCTCCTCTAAAATAAGACCAGATCGTTTTGTGTGGGTTAACACCCAGTTCACACCAATCAGCCCAAAGTATTTTTCTGTCCAAGGCATTTTGTAAGAGTTCTTTTAGGATATTAAGATGCTTTCTGAAACTGCTATAGCAACGTCGTCCGCATAGGCTATCACTCTGAAACCCTCCGCATCCAGACTAGTTATGATTTCATTCACCACTAGGTTCCAGAGAAGAGGGGATAGAACACCACCTTGCGGTGTCCCTCTACTAAAGAATCGTCTACTAGAAGAGTTTCCCAGTTTTGAGTTAATTATTCTGCTAGTAAGCATTAAATGAATTAACTCCCGAACCAAACTCTCTACATTTAAAGATGTCAGTGCAGATGTGATTGCTTCCACGTTGTTAAAGGCACTTTCGATGTCAAGGAAAGCAACTATAGTGAACTTTTTATGATGGAGGATATATTCGAAGGGTGCTTTCTAAAGTGTGCAACGCTGTTTCCACCTATTTACCTGTTTGTTGAGATGAAGACAGAAGTCTTGTATCGATTCTTGTCCTTTAATGGATATAAATCAATCTTTTCAAGGTCTTAAGAAGGAATGATGATAGACTTATAGGTCGTAGATCTTTACGATTGACTTGGGAGCATTTACCAGCTTTGGGTATAAAAACAACTTTAACTTCTCTCCATGCCGAGGAAACATGGACCAGGTAAGGACAGCTGGTAAAAATTGCCTCAAGGATTGGTGCAATTATATCAGAAGTCTTTTGTTATTCGACTGGTATTATTCCATCTGGTCCTGCAGCTTTAAATGGTTTAAAGCTGTTTTTTTTTTGTTTGTAATAAGCGCACACTCAAAGGGATATATTACTCTTATTATGTAGATACAGTGTGAGCACTAGGAAAGGGGGAGAGGGGTTGAAAGGAGATGTCGGTGCACATTGGTTTTGAATTTCTGAATATTGCAATAGCTGGGAAAGACAGAGTGTGGCAAGGCATTCCACATTCACATAGTACGGCTAAAGAACGAATCTCTGTACTTGACAGTACGACCGAAGATGGGCTCGAGGGTATATTAATGAGCATTCCTAGAAGCGCGAGTATTACGGTTGAACTGTTTAAGGGGAGGAATGCAGCTGTCTATTTCTCTAGAGCATAAACCATTAAAATAACGGTAAAAAAGCGTGAAACAAGAAACATTTGTTGAGAGCCCATTGTAGATCCCTTGTGATCAGACCTTGTGGATATGTTGTATTTGAACTTGAACGTATATAATTGTTGCAAGTTTCGGTAAGAGAACTACTAGGAAAGTGAGTGTCCAATAGTAAGTTCAGCGATTCATTATTTGAATTTGTCCAGGAGCCGTCTGCATTTTTCAAGCAGGCTGGACTAGTTGAACGAATTTTCCGTAACTTAGAGGCTTCAGAAGTTTCTTCTACCGTGCCACAGAATTATCGCCAAGAAGATCGCTTAGATTTCCTTAGTGCCTTCTTGTAGATTCTAAGGGATTCCTTGTAAGAGTCCCAGTGAGAGGCTAGCCTTGCGGCTTTTACCCAGTTGAAGAGTTTTCTGCATTCTTTCCTGAGCGAGTTAAGCACTGAGGTTCACCATTGTGGTTTCCTCTTTTCTCTTATGTGTATAAGTGGACCAGCAATTTCTAGCGATCTGTTCATAGCTGAGGTAAGGTTATTGACTTTGTTGTCAAGTCCAGGTACTAGTAAACTCTATTATGAGTTCCTGTATGAAGCCCAGTCAGTTTTCCGATACTTTTGAAAAGCCAATGGACTCGCGTTATCATCCACATTTATATTGAACTGGATATATCTATGATCAGGGAACGAGTGTTCTTTGGATACTTTCCAGTCCAAGATCATATGGTGTTTGTATAGTATCTGAGACAAGAGTTATGTCTAAGACTTCTTGTCGAGTTTTAGTTATGAAGGTTGGTTCATTTAAAACATTACTTACTAAGAGGTTAGTACCAAGAATATAATCAAAAAGAGTCTCACCTCTGTCGTTGATATTCGTACTGCCCCATACAGTATGATGAGCGTTAGCATCGCTCCCAATAATTAAGCCGATCCTTTGCCTTTACTTACGAAGAAGTGTTTACTTCTTGGCAGTAATTCGTCTAATCTTCCGAAAATACACTAAGTCCTGATTTGAGAAAGCTAAAAAGGTAAAAAGCTGGCCTAATTGTCTTGATTGATATGTTGCACAAATGTTTCTTTATAAGTCATACAAAATAAAGTAAATGAAAAACAATACTCATACGCCCCATAGTACAAATTGATTAATGCACTTTTCATTGGATTGTTTTCACTTATCCGTACATTTTAATTTCTAAAAATACTCATTTTTTAATTTGATAATGAAGCAATAGCTCCGATTTTATTTATTCCTTGAGTTTCAGTCTTTTTGTACAAAAGGAGAGTCCATTTACAGTTAATTAGCAAGTATTTATTTTGTTGTTTTATATGTTTTCGATTAAAATCAAAATCAATTATTTACTTTTATGGCTGTTCAAATAATTTCAAAAGATTTTTTCCTTTTACTTTTTTTGTATACATTTTTATTTGACAATTTATGCTTTCAACAGAATATCAACGGTGCTCAGTCAACAATATAATTCAATTATGTTTGCTGTTTTATTTTATATTATTTTTGATGTTTAAGGGATTTTTCATGTTGGTAAACAAGAACAACAAGACAAGAAAAGATGTGGTTGAATAATTTTTGACTCACTCTTAGTCTTAAACATTTTTGTCTTTTATCGTTATTAAAACATTATTAATGTAATTAAAAAACTGCCCTTTAGTCATATCTCTCAAATAGATCGATATTTGGTCTTTCCCAAAACAGATGGTAGTACAAGATAGTGGAGTAACCATTTGTGTTGTATAACTCTTAAGCTCAAAATCTAGGGATCAAATCTCAGTTTCTAACAAACAAGACCAATTTTTCTAATGCTTCTGAGAAAATTCTTGCACTTCAAAAGATTTATCAAAAGCACTTCAAAAGATTCAACAAAGAATTGCGAATGATTTTGAATTTGAAAACTAAAGTTTTATGGGAAATCCAAATGTGTTTAATTTTCAAAAGATATTTTTTTTTATGACTTAGTATAATGGTTTTACTTTTAATTATATTATTAAAGGGAAAATTTGTTTTGTGTTTTTTCGTTTCAAAAATTAAAATTCAAAACATCTCAATACCGCAACTTTATAAACCAAAACCGCAAAAATAAAACACATTTAGCACTTGTGCTAAAAATAAATTTTATTACTACGTATATTTAGTCATTGCAACTAACACAAAATATTATCACTCTTGTTAAACTTTTTGCTTACTTACCCATTGCCGACGTTTGTATACTTTACCGACCAATATGGCGACCAAAACACGCATCGTAAAGCTACTATTCTGCATAAATTTACAAAAAAAAAATGTTAAAGCGATTAACCGTAAAATGTAATGACTGGCTTGTTATAGAAAGGTAAACATTTTGCTTTTAGGTATATTTAACTTTTGGACTTGTTTTTTTAATACATTTTTTTTTTGGTTATGCTTTTTGCAACAAAATATTTTCTGCTCTTTTTAATTTGATGGGCATTGTTTTTTTTTTGTTAATTTGTTCTGAATTCTGATGCAAAATTATTATACAAAACAACCAAACCTTTTTCGTGCCAACGAACATAATAACCAAAGACCAAAGGGAGTGCTTTGCAATTTAATTAAAACACAAAAATAGACCATGAGAAAATTTTGAAAACTGGAAAACAGCGGGGTGTTTCAATGAAATTTTCAGTATTAATTCGGGGAATTTTTTGATTGACCTCATTAAAGAAAGTATTCGTGTTGAACTTTCCTTTTATAGTGGAGTAATTTAAACATTGTAGAGGCTAAATTATCTTGGAATACAGGGAACTCAAATGAATTTTAATTTATTTTTGATTATGTTTGCATTTGTAAATTTAAATAATTTTTAAATTTGTAAGGGTTTTAATTTATTTATTAAAAGGCATGTTCCAAAAGTCACAAACATTTTTTGCTTATCATTTTAAGTGTCTCTATTTATCGATACCTTATCAACTTTCGATATTAAGTTATTGTCCGAATTTTGCAATTTCTCGACGTTTCAAGATCTCCAGAGTCGAAAAAAAAGACTTTCGTGCGTCTTTTCGCCCGCAGCTCAAGAACCAGAAGAGATATTGACTTTAAATAAATTTTGTTATACTGATAATAATGCAGAAAAATGCAGAAAGGACTTTCAAGAAAATTGAACATTTTGGTAAGTACTAAATATCTCACGAACGAATAACGCTAGAGACTTGAATTAAATTTTATATTATATATTGTAACCTGATACAAAACAAATAAATTTTTGTAAAAAATCCAATTCACGTTTTTTTTATAAAACAAAAAAAAAATGAACAACAATGTTTGTCACCTCGAAAATTTTACGAATTCAAAATTATTTTATCTCCAAAACAATTTTGTGTAGCGGTTTTGACAACCAGCTGTTTGATTCATTCAGCCTAAAAAAATCGATTGGTAGAAGATCCAAAATATCGTTTAAGGCGTCCGTTGGGCAAGTACGCATGGCCCCTGTGGTGCCCCCGCAAGCTGTCCTCTGAACCTTCTTTCCCTTATCAATATTATAGGCTTTGCTAAGAGCAGGCCACCACACAATCGACCACATGTTAAGATTAGACATACTACGGCTGTGTACGTCCATAAAATCATCTTCTACTGAAGTCCCCACTTTTTGCCGAAAGTTTTGCTGCAGGCGTAGAAGGCTACACAGGCCTTCTTAGCCCGTACTTCAATATTTAGTTTCCAGTTTAGTTTATGGTCGATTATAACTCCGAAATATTTTACACTGAAAGACAATTATAGGATTTGACCGTTGAGTAGAGGTAGCGTGAAGGGCGGTACTTTAGTTTTGGTGGTAAAGAGCACCGAACTTAACGAGCGTTTCTTCTATGGATTCGTTAAGGACGTTGTTAAAAGCACCTTCTATGTCTAGGAAGGTGGCAAGAGTAAATTCTTTATAATGGATTGTTTGTTCTACAGTACGCATTTCCTCATGGAGGGCAGTCTCCGTAGATTTGCCCTTAAGATAAGCATGCTGAGAGCTTTTGAGAGGTCGTCCAAATAGAATTTCTCTAATATGGTAATCAAAAATGCGTTCCAAGGTTTTAAGCACAAAAGATGTTAACCTTATTGGTTTGATATCCTTCGTGGATTCGTGATCTCGCCTACCCACTTTCGGGATAAGAACTACTTTGACCTGTCTCCACGACATGGGCACATGTTTGAGAAGAAGGCATCCTTTGAAAATTTGTTCCAGCCATGGAGCTGCCACATCATGCAATTTTTGAAGCATCATAACAGGCAAAATGCCATTCGTGTCTGGGGATTTATATGGAGAAAAAGTATTGATGGCCCACAAAATATTTTTCTCTGGTTATAACTTAATTGAGATAGTAACCGTGGCATGATGGGTAGTGCGTTGGACTGTCATGCAAGAGGTCTTGGGTTCGATCCTTGCTTGTGCCACCTGAAATTTGTTCACGGGTACTGCCTCTTGCGAGGAATTGACAAATTCTCCAAGAGTAATTCTTTTCATTAAAAATGCTGTGGGTCCCATCCATACCTGACAACAGTACTCGCACACAGGAATGGTTGAGAGTTGTCAGTCACTAGACCCTAGTTCACAAACGAACTGTTGCGCCACCCAATTTATTTTTATAACGGAATTGATTTGCTCCTACGTTTAGCTACGTTTAGCTCTGTGGTTTCAAGCGGTTCGGGGTTATCACTCTCGCAATCCCGAAAGTGCGTCTTCATCAGTAGCTCAAGAGATTCGGCTGGAGAGGCTGTCTATGTTTCATCAGGCTTTTTAAGGAATGAAGGATTACAATATTCCTTCAATAAAAGTTTGCTGCGCCTTGCGGAGTCAAGCCTTGTCTTTTGGATGATGACAGGGCTTGCTTGTAAATTTTAAGAAAGTCTTTATACGGTTGGTAAAACTTATGCCCTGGACAAATCAGCTTTTATTTTGTGGTTTTTAGACTTGAAATCGTTTCATACCAAATTCTTAAGCTGATAATTACTCAGCGTTTACATGTCCTTTTAAGTATTGACTTTGGCTTTAAATTAATTTTATATTTAAAAAACTAATGTTGTCAAAATTCAGTAACATTTTGAGAAAAATCAAATTGACAGTTTTTTTAATAAAAAAAAACCTAAACAAAACATTACTAAAAGTTGGTAAAAATTTACTTTCGACTCAAATATCGTTTTAAAAATACTGTTGGCTATTTTTATTTTTTTAGAACTATTTAACTGATAACTTTGTTATTAAAACATGAAAACCTACAATCTTTGAAGCAAGACAAATCGACAGACGGGATGGAAGTTATCAGTGTGGGTCGCGCCCTAGGCTCTTTTATAACTGTCCCTATTTTCGTTAAAGCTCTTCTTGGATGATTTATCTAAGTCGTATTATGAGTTAGTCTTGAGTTCTATTTACATTTTCGTCAAAGTATGAAGTTTTTGCCAATTTTGACATCTTTTTGTTCATCTTCAAATTTCCAAATTATGTTTTAGTTTTATTTCGATTTATTTGATATCCTGTTCCGCTGTTTTAATACTAGCCACTATATATTTTCCCTAGGCTGTAATTTGTCTGTGTAAGCTTATTTTTACTATTAATGATAATCATAATATGCCTTACGAAGGTATAATTTTATAAATTGGTGTACAAACATATATTGAGCTACGTATACAACTTTCAAAACGCCGAAATTTACCCTTTGGGTTTTGATGAAAGATTACACACCAACAGCACACTATACTTTGTTATAACTTTGAACTGATAAATCTCACAACCTGGTGGAAGGGTTAATTTTTTAATAATGAAATATTGTTAAGAATCGATGGATTCACTTTTAACTTATGAAAAAAATATTAATTTAAACTTTTATTGATAATTTTCTTAAAAATACTATTTTCCCTAGTCTAGTTCAGTATTTTTTTCAGGGGTTATACTCATTATTAAATATTTAGATCACAATGATGTACCGTTTTTAAAGAAATGTTATCTACCTATAAGACGTTTGTACTTTATAGCTCTCGGACCATTAAACACAGATACTAACTTCCTAATAATACCTAAGCGCACCTAGCAACTTAAAGTACCATTTCAAGTATTTCCCTAGATCCTTGTAAGAATTCGGAAGTAATTTGAATTTACATGAAGATGGCAAGTTTCATGTTTATGTCTTTTAAGTCATGATGTGTAGGTTTTTTCTCTGTCGGTATTTAAATATAAAAATGTCATGAGATTCGTGCACATCGAACCGGAAAATCCCAGAAGCCATATTAATACATTCATATGTATGTATCTATGGGTGCATACATTCATCTTTAAAATCCTTATGAAAATGGAAACATTTTTTTAAGGAAGAAGTACATTCATACATATATTTACATATAATAAAGAAAAAGAACCAAAAGAAAAGAATATTTGTTCAGGAAAAAAATGTAGTCTTTGAAAACTAAAAAACAATCTCCATGGAAATGGATTTGCAACAAGTTCTGTTGGGATGTATTTTTTCGTATCAGTTTTATTTCTGTATTTTAAAATCATAAAAAGATAAAGTAAAAATCGTTTCTAGAACCTGTTGTAAAGTAGCCATGAATTCATTTTATTCTAGAATATATTAAATGTCATTTTTTCAATACAAACTGCGAATGAAATAAATTTATTATTAAAACCATGAAAAGATATGCACTAATTATTAGAAATTTGTATTGTTCTCAAATACAAATCTTTTTTAAGTGCTCCAAGAATCACATGAACTTCTATAAATATCCAAGCCGCAGTTTTAAGAAATACACACCTTTAATATTAGGCAAATGAAGTGACCAGACGGGAACTCCCTTAAATGCCACTAGGCTAGAGTTGAGAATAAAATAAAAGGTAACGAAGAAAATTTGCTAAATTATGTGACATTATTATTTAAACTTTACACCACGCATGATGGTTAGTGCGTTGTACTGTCATGCCAGAGGTCTTTGGTTGAATCCCTGCCTGTGCCATCTAAATTCTCCAGGAGTAATTCCTGTCATGAAAAGTGCTTTCTCAAATTAGCTGTTCGGATTCGTCTTAAAACTGAATGTGCCCTCCATCCCTGAAAACATTACTCGCACACAGGAATGGTTGAGAGTAAGTCACTAGGCCCTAGTTCTCAACGGACTTTTGCGCCACATTTAATCTATATCTTGATCGATACGATGTGTTCAAATGTAATTCTATTTAGTATTAAATGATGGTTCAACTGAAGTTGTACTGTTTCGTAAAAACAAAACATTTAGTAAAAATCTTTTTAAAAAAGTACGTATACGCCCCAGAGCACATCATCGATTATTTTCGATGTCGACTTCAACTTCTTGTTTTTATAAAAAGAGGGAAGGGTTGGATACGAGATGTCGATTTTGCATTCCTGAACATTGCAATATCAGGTTAAGATAGATGGTGGCAAGGCATTCCACATTCGCGAAGTACGACTAAAAATGAATCCTGTACTTTAAGTACGGCTGAAGGGTAAACTAATGGATATTCCTAAAAGCACGAGTATTACGATCAAATGTTTTATGGAAAGAAATGCGGCTAGAAAATAAACCAAAGATGAGAGTTATACTCAAGTTTTGAACGTATATAAGTTTTGTAGTTTAAAGCCAGATCCAAAGGTGACACAAATTTGTTGCGTTGTTTTTGAAACCTCATACATTTTGATGCAATTTTGAAGACAAAGCAAGGGAAAGAATTATAGAGAAGCTTCATAGCGATTACGTTAGAGCCATTTTGTCGCATTGAGAAAAAAGATTAGGTAGCTCATCAAGTTCGTTAAAGAATGCTTTTCCAAAGTATTTAATTCTAGTGTTTGCCAAAGCAGGACATTTGCAGAGGAAATGGATTATCGTTTCACTTTCTCTTTGGTCACTACAACTACGGCTAAAGGTGTTGTAGGAGATACCCAACTTCTCCGCATGAACTCCTATAGGCCAATGTCCGGTACAAACCGCAACAATGCTGGCTATGTCTTGCCTTGGCCTGCATAGAAGATCGTTTGTACGGGTTTTATTATACGTGGGCCATATCTTCCTAGATATAATGGAGTTGGGTAAATTGCTCCACCTTCGGTTTGATTCAGTTTGGTAGATAGAAAAGATTCTACCCTTCATAGCACCAAGAGGAATGTTAACCATTTCCGCAAGTGAGCTATAAAGGGCCGATCCTTGGCTGGCTAGCTCGTCAGCCCGTTCATTTCCCACGATACTACTATGGCCCGGAACCCAGATCAGGGTGATAACGAGGTTAATATTCAGGCTCGCAAACTCATCGCGACATTGCTGGACCAATTAAGATTAGGATGTGGCCGAGTTAATGGCTTTGACAGCTGCTGACTGTCTGTGAAGATAGCCGCATTTCGGTTTTGGTTTGGGCATTGTTTAAGTATCTTACATGCCTCCTATAGCCTATAGGATTAAGCTACATTTAATGACTCAGAAAAGATCCCAGAACCATTTCCGCACTCCATATTTGAGCCGTCAGTAAAGATGGTTGTTTTAAAAACTATCGACACGATGTCATCCTCCCAATCTTCGTTGGATGGGAAAATAACCTTAAAATCCTTACTAAGGCTTAAAGAAGGAGTGCAGTAGTCAGTGTCTACTGAGATAATATCTGAGGGAATCAATTTCGTTGTGGTGCTGCAACCATAAGGTTTTGACTTCCAGCTGTTTGATTCCTTCAGCCTAATAGCGCTGCAGAAAACTATGTATAAAATAAAAAGGTCGATTGGTAGAAGATCCAAAATAACGTTTAAGGCCTCCGTTGGGAAAGTACGCATGGCCCCTGTAGGGCCCACGCTAGGTGTTCTCTGAACCTTCTTTAGCTTATTAATATTATAGGCTTTGCTAAGAGCAGGCCACCACACAATCGAACCATTTGTTAAGATTGGACGTACTACGGCTGTGTACGTCCATAAAATCATCTTCGACTGAAGTCCCCACTTTTTCCCGAAAGTTTTGCTGCAGGCGTAGAAGGCAACACAGGCCTTCTTAGCCCGTACTTCAATATTTAGTTTCCAGTTTAGTTTATGGTCGAGTATAACTCCCAAATATTTTGCACTGGAAGACAATGATAGGATATGACCATTGAGTCGAGGTAGCGTGAAGGGCGCTACTTTAGTTTTGGTGGTAAAGAGCAACAGTTCCGTTTTACTTTGGTTAACTAATAGTCCACAACTCGTGGCCCAGCTGCTAACTTTCTTCAAAGCTGACTCCGTGATTTTACTAATCACAGAGGTGTACTTTCCTGACACCAATAGCACCAAATCATCCGCATAGGCTACCGCCTTCACTTCACAAATTAACGAGAATTGTATCCATGACCAGAAGCCATGGAAGAGGCGAAAGGACACTACCCTGGGGTGTTCCCCTTATCACGTGTTTTATTGCGATTTTATTGCCTAGAGTTTCTCGAATCTTCCTTCCACTGAGCATGGAAATAATCCATTCTCGAATGAAGTCTCCTACACCGAACTTTACGAACGATGCTTCTATGGATTCGGTAAGGACGTTGTTAAAGCACAAAAGATGTTAAGCTTATTGGTCTAAAATCCTTCGCGGATTCCTGACCTCGCAATCATGCAATTTTTGAAGCATCATAACAGGCAAAATGCCATTCGTGTCTGGGGATTTATATGGAGAAAAAGTATTGATGGCCCACAAAATATTTTTCTCTGGTTATAACTTAATTGAGATAGTAACCGTGGCATGATGGGTAGTGCGTTGGACTGTCATGCAAGAGGTCTTGGGTTCGATCCTTGCTTGTGCCACCTGAAATTTGTTCACGGGTACTGCCTCTTGCGAGGAATTGACAAATTCTCCAAGAGTAATTCTTTTCATTAAAAATGCTGTGGGTCCCATCCATACCTGACAACAGTACTCGCACACAGGAATGGTTGAGAGTTGTCAGTCACTAGACCCTAGTTCACAAACGAACTGTTGCGCCACCCAATTTATTTTTATAACGGAATTGATTTGCTCCTACGTTTAGCTACGTTTAGCTCTGTATTTTCAAGTGGTTCGGGTTATCACTCTCGCAACCCGGAAAGTGCGTCTCCATCAGTAGCTCAAGAGATTCGACTGGAGAGGCTGTCTAAGTTTCATCAGGCTTTTTAAGAAATGAAGGATTACAATGTTCCTTCGATAAAACTTTGCTGAACCTTGCGGAGTCCTTTATGTCTTCGATTGATTGACAGTATTCCCTTGTCTTTTGGTTGATGACAGGGCTTGCTTGTTAATTTCAATAGAGTCTTTATACGGTTTGTAGAATTTATGCCCTGGGGCAAATCAGCTTTTATTTTGTGGTTTTTAGACTTGAACCCGTTTCATACCAAATTCTTAAGCTGATAATTACTCAGCATTTACATGTCCTTGGAAGTAAGGGGCGTTAGTGCTATCGGTCGATAATTTGAGAGGGAACAGAATTGACCTTTTATGGGATCTGCTAAACAAAGACGTTTTCCAACTGCCCAGAATGAGGAGATAAAAATAGAATAAATGTAAAAGCTAGGGGTTTTGATTGAATGAAAAGACATCTCTTCCAGATAATGTCAAGAAATAAAAGATTTATGTATGTTGAATCTTTTAGGACTCTCCTTAAACGACAAGTAAGAAACAAGATCCCATAAAATCAATATGCACCCAAGAACTGAAAGAGCCATTACAATACCAAGTTACGTGGAATTTTGAGCAAACTGCCGTTTAAATAAATAAGCTAACTAAGGGAGTGTAATTAACAGAAGGTCCAAAATATTTTTTAACTCATTCAAATGTCTTCTAGAAAGCTAGCATATATCAGTGTTCTTGAAATTTTTCCAAAATTAATACAATTCGGCACATCAATGAAGAACTAACCTTGGTCACAAAAAAATCATAAAAGGAGAGCACTACGAAAGTAACCCTCGCAGAGCATTTCCACGTTTTCGTTTTAAGTTTTTATATTAACGTTCCTGAAGTTTCAATAAAATTGCATCGACTACTAGTAACATTTATTGGACATAAAGTTAAAAAATAAACTTTTAAATTATTTATGGGAAAAAAAATAAAAATCTCTCTTAAATGAGAGAAACCTAAAGACAACTTTAGCCGTTTCAGTTGTTGATTCGCTTTGTTCCTCCTATAACCAACATGCTTGCAATTAAAAATGGTTTAAGGTACAATTGTATAGAAATCTACACAAGCTGTCGCGCCATAGTCATTAATTTATTTATCTTTATTAAAAAGACTATCAAAAACCTAGTCTAACCATGATAAAAAGAACATTTGCTAGCAAAAAAATATCAATCTGTAATTTTTATTGAGCACATAAACATGATATTATTATATCTTCAATTACAATTGCTTCAAATAAAAATATGAAAACCTTATCTGAGAATTTTTGTTGGAAAATTATGACAACACACAGAACACACTTTAACGCTTGGATTGTCGCGTGTCTTACGTTTTATATCCATCCAGCAATAACATCTCTTTTGATTATACCAAAAAATGTCTGAGAAGAATAAATGTTTGTCTATTTTTTTATTGAACAAGGGTTACTATAGGTACAAATAAGGACTCATTTCTTTTTGTTTTTATTATTTTTATGAAGCTTAACCGTGAAGCAATGAACTCATTCTTCAGGTTTTAAAGAATAAAATTGGAATCATCAACTGAATCCCTCTTTGTTTTTCCATAAACTGTGAATTTTATCAACAGGGTGGTTCAGAAAGGAGTTTAACTATACTTAAGGTATATTTAAACAAGGATCTTTTTTATATTCCTATTTAAAGGCTATGTACATATACGAATTCTATGTATGAAGGTTATGACTGACTTAGGGTTTTAAAAAATACAGTCATTCACTTTGAACATTTTGAATGTGTTCTTAAATGAATGCGATAGTTTAATTGATATGAATGCATTCTCTTGAATGAATTCACTTCAACGATTAAGTTTACAATAGTTTGTATGCTTTCGAAAACTGTGCTCTACAAAATTAGTAAATTGTATTGTTTGAACTTTGTGGTTTCCATTTTCTTGTTCTTCCAAATTGATATGAAATTTTTAGTTAACTTCAGTCATATAAATTTTCTCCTAGTTGATCCTTGATGGCCACCCTATATCATACTGAATTTCATTCTTTTTGTGTTATATACAAAAAAAGTATCTATAATAGAAAAATGTTGTTGTTTCTTTTTATTTCGTATTTTCTACTACGTGTATTTCATTATTTTTGTAACGACATGGGACATTGAATGGCAATGAAATCAGATATCAGAAACAATGCAACACCATAGAAAATATTTAGTTGTTTCTTTTTATTTTCCAAGAACCTAACTCCTAATGCAGACATTTTTCTCTTTCATTCAATAATAGAGTTGCATCCTTTTTGAAGATACATACTCGTATACATAAGTATAGGTAGGTATCTAATTTAAAAGTATTTTCACGTCGAGGATTTTCTTCTTATTCCATTCTTATCCTTGGATTTTGTATTTCTCTTTTATTTTTGCTGCATTTTTTGAAATGATTCCTTGCCATATAATATTACAGAGCTCTTAACATCGTTTGTTAACCTGAAGTGGACTTTACTGACACTATGTCGTTATTTTTGTAGTTTTATTTTATCTTATTTTATTTTTTCGCTTTTGTATTGCATTTTCTATTGTGGGAAAAATACCACTTTTCTGTAATAAAAGTGGTATGACTCCTACTCATGTTCAGGATTTTTTTTCGTTTTGGATTAATAGGGTAAGTGGGCAAGTATAACATAAATATATGTACATACCTTACTCTTAAAATTCCCAAGGTTTAGAATTTTAAGTATTGCGCAGTTTGATAGTAGAGGAGAATTCCAAACTATTTTTCAACAATTAAAATACATATTAATAAAACATGATTTTTTGACAAAATTCTAGCCCTTAAAACTCGGTTTAGTGAAATTTTAGAATTCATTTGAGTTCTACGTCATTTCTTCACCAAGTTCTAACGCGTTCGATTTTCGATTTAGAACTTTGTTATAGTTAGAACTTTGATAAAATTATACATTCAAATTGGGGGGTCTAGTGCCTTAAGACTCGTCGTGCATGTGTCTCCTACAAGCGTTTGTCGTATACTCCCAAAAGTTTGTAACGCATTGTTACGTCACCTACACTCTTTCGTCAAAATGCCGAAAAATGCAGAAGAACTAAGGGCAGCTGCTGTAGCTTTTTATGATATTTCGCGATTTCCACGAACAATTGGAGCAATTGATTGTACTCACGTGAAAATACGATCGACGGGTGGAGTATTGGTGAGTTTTTAAAGTGTATGTGCTAATGTGCATTCTTTTAATCAATATTTGTTTTAGAGTGAGGCTTTTCGAAATCGGAAAAGGTTGGTTCTCGCTTAATGTGCAAACCAATTCATCTGCCGAAAAGTTTTGAACGTAGTCGCACGTTCGGCAGGGTCAGTTCACGATCAAACGATTTTTCGAAATTCATCTGTGCGACAAGAATTTGAACAGGGGCGGTATGGACAAAATACTCTTGCTGGTGATTCTGGGTATGCAAATACCAGCTATTTGGCAACCCCTTACACGGTAAACAACCCGGATATTGCCAATAATCAACGGATGCAAGTTTACCAATCCCGCATCATCCGAACACGTAATGTAGTTGAGCGTCAATACGGAGTACTAAAACGTCGTTTCCCCGTATTGGCCTACCGCAATGCGCATGAACATTGAAACTGTTCAGAAAATTATTACATCGTATTGCATTCTACATAGCATTTGTATCGAGAGGGGCGAAATGATTCCAACGGAAAATCCTGACGATGAGGAGCGTTTGAGAACGGGCATAGTGGAAGGAGATATAGAGAATGGGCCAATGGGAGTTAAAGGTGGTCAGCATCGAAGTCGACGATTAAAATAAATCCATACTCTATACTAATATATAGAGCTGAAAAGTTTTTTTGTTTGAAAGCGGTAATCTCAAGAACTACTGTTTCGAATTGTAAAATTCTTTTTGTGTTGGATAGTCCATTAATAGTGGAAGGCTTTAGGCAACTTTACAATAGGCTGTGACCAATATATATATGGAAAGTGTTGAAAAAATGGCAACAGTATTATCCATGAAAATTTCCAAATATCAGTTAGGCTATTTTGGAATCTAAAAGAGACATACAAACAAACATAAGGACATTTTTATACATTATAGATAGATAATTATTTAATGAATGATAAAAACATATATGTAGGTATAAAGTGAGAATAAAAATAAACAAAACGTAGAAGTCACTTATTTTGCAGGCGGTTTCCTCCACCTCCAATCTCGCCGTTATGATACACGTTCCTCAATGCTTTGCTGACGACTGAGTCACTTTGAGGTGATAAGTCGAGCATCACTGAAAGCTCATCAACGCAGTTCCATCATCACTTCCATTGGTGGCTGCCTTACAAAATGTTATGATTTCACCAACTCCCAATACGTTGGATTTTTTTCAATCGCAACTCCATCTGCAAAATTCCTGCAATGCATCAGTTGCAGATTGCCAGAATTCCATTTGTTTTACTACTAACGCTTCTTGCAGTTTTTTTTGTCGCTGAATTTCTGAAATTCGCTCAGCATGCTCCAAGCGAAATGAATTCATCCTCAATTCATAGAATTCTGCAAGGCGACTTTCCTCCTTTGTAATCATTTGCTGACGCATTTATACCACAGTAACTGAATGTAAGCTACTTTTTTGATTTCTTATCGGAAGACGACGTTGACCGTTGGTTTTGAAAAATTGTTTTTTTTTTTTTTGTCCTTTGTCCTTGTCTTGTCGTACATTGGTGTTGTCACACTGCTGCGGTGGACAAAGCTGCACACATATCAGCTATCGGTGAAGAGCTGACGGTTTGAGATGCCGGCGTTTTTTCACGCAGATTTTGGCAATCGTCTGTACCTTTTCCTGGTTGCGGAAGTAAAATTTTACTGCTGTCAGCAACAATTGGAGGCATTTGGCCGAAATCTGTTGGCATTGCATCAGAATCAAAAAATTCCAACCCTGTGAGCAAATGACCGTTATAATTTTTCAATTGAAGTACTTCGCCGGTCATTTCAATTTTCAGCACGGGTGGTGTATTGGCCGGTTCTCCAGCAGTTTGCAGCGCACTTTGTTTTGCACAAGTGGTAAACTGACGCAATTCCGTTACAATTTTCTTATTCCTTCCAATTAGTGCTGGAACTTCTCTTTGGGTCTTTATCTGAACGAAAATGTTACGTTAAAACTGATCAGGAATGAAATTATAACGCACTTTTGGATCTGTATTGAAATTTGAGCGAATTATGCTCCACTCTCTTTTTTTGATGTCGTTAGTTGCGCCATTAGTCTCTTTGTTCAGTATTCCGCTTTACCGCTTTCTTGTTTTCTTCCTTTCGTATTGTCCTTGTTCATATTATCAAAGAATATTATTGATAAATGCACAACAAATGTTTCAAAAGTTTCAAAAACATTTTAAAACGAGGTTCTAAAAATAACAAGTTCTAAGCGCCTAAAACTCGATGATGATTTTAGATCGAGTTCTAGAGAAGTGAAGAAATGCCCGAGTTCCAAATATTTTAAAAACCAAGCTCTATCGTTAAACTGAGATGCACTAGATCGAGTTCTAAAGGGAATTTAGAACTTTGTGAAGAAATTGGGCGTTAGTCACACAAGATCTTCTAATTTTGTATTAATAAAATCATGCCTTAATAATCTAAAGTTTGACATGTTTTTGAATTTAAGTGATTTTGGAGTCTCTTGGTTACTTCAAAGAACATAATTGCATCCTTAAATTGAAGACACACAAATTTGGACCTTATGACTTTACACCTTTAAACTTTTATTAAGTTTAAAACGACCCATGATTTAATCGCAAGACATTGTCAAATTTGAAAAACATTAAACGAGGCTGATAACTTCTCATCCCGTATGTCAAATTGTATTATTTAAAAGTTTTAAGGTTTTCGTGTTGGGTTGAAAAAGTTTTGAGTTGAATTATTCTTAAAAAATTTTTAAACTACTTTTTTTTTTTTTTTTTTTTTTTTTATATCCGATGGAAATCTTCAAAAGACACTCGGTAAGAATCGGTACCGAGTAGTGTGGGACTCTTACCGCACTAAAACCACCGGTGAATCAGGACCAATCTATGAAAGATCGACAAATGATTTTTATTTCTTAATTTTTAAAATCGCATTGGGGGAAGTTTAAGGTTATAACACTTTCCCGTAGCTTTTAACCCATTAGCTCATGAGGCTTGGTTCTTCTTAATCTCCGAACATTGTCTCGTACATTTAATACGGTCTCCATTTCAGAGTTAGTATGACTTTGCAGCCGCTTATTGTGTGATACAGCGTGTTTCTTAACCACTTCTGTAACCATTTCAATTTGAAGGTCACGATGTAGATCGCTATTTCTTATATACCAAGGGGCATTTATTATTCCACGAAGGACCTTGCTTTGGAATTTTTGGATGGGTTCAGCATTTGTTTTCTTTGTACAGCCCCATAGTTGGATGCCATATGTCCAAACGGGTTTCAATACTTGCTTATATAACATTAGTTTGTTCTGGATAGATAGGTCAGAGTTCTTTCCTATTAACCAGTACATTTTTCTGTACTTCAAGTTTAGTTCTTCTCTTTTCTTTTTGATGTGTTCTTTCCATTTAAGCTTTGCATCCAAATTCATTCCAAGGTATTTGGCGGTATTGGAGTAAGGTACTTCTGTACTGTTTATAAAAATTGGAACATTGTTTATGTTTTTGTTTGTAAAGTTTATATGCGTCGATTTTGTTTCGTTTAATTTGATACGCCATTTGTGCGTCCAATCACTAACTTTATCGACTGCATTTTGCAATTTTTGTGTAGCCTTCGTAACGGATTTATCTGGCACCAATATTGCAGTATCATCAGCAAAGGTGGCCATGATAGCGTTGATGTCCACTGGAATATCCCTTGTATATAACAGATACAGGGTTGGTCCTAGGACACTTCCTTGTGGTACACCGGCTTCAATTTTCTTAAGTTCCGAGTAATTTTGGTCGTACCGAACTCTAAAGAGTCGGTTCGTAACGTAGGATTTCAGTATTTCGTAGTACTGCCTGGGGAAGTCCCTATGCAGTTTGTACTCAAGTCCCAAGTGCCAAACCTTGTCAAAAGCTTGAGCAACATCTAAGAATACAGACGAGCATACTTGTTTTTCTTCAAGTGCCTTTTCCACAACATCCGTAATTCGATGCACTTGGTCTATCGTGGAATGTTTATTTCTAAATCCAAACTGATGGCTCGGAATTAGTCTTCTTTCTTCAATTATTTTGTTAAGCCTTTTAAGTAGCAGTTTTTCAAAAACTTTTGCCATGATTGGTATAAGCGATATTGGTCTGTAAGATGTAACTTCTGTTGGTGGCTTACCTTGTTTAGGTATAACAATGACTTCCGCAATTTTCCAATGATGTGGCACATATCTTAGTTTAAGGCATGCGTTTATTATAAATTGGAGTTTCTTGAAGGCTATAAGAGGCATTTCTTTCAGAACCTGAGCAGTTATAAGATCGTACCCTGGTGATTTTTTGTTTGACAGCTTATGTTGACACATGCTTCTTACTTCTTTGAGCGTGACAAAAGGTATTTCACATTCGTCGTTTCTGTCAACAAACTGTAAGGGATCTGTAGCTGTGCTTGCTGGGAATGGCTTGAAAACATTCGCGAGATGTTCAGCAAAGAGATCAGCCTTTTGTTTCGGGTTTCCGATCCATTTACCATCTTGAGATTTTATCGGCGGGTTTTGTGTCTGAGGTCTTTTTAGGCGCTTAGTTGCTTTCCATAAGGAGTATTCTGTAGTTTTTTTAAACTACTAACAATATTTTTGATATAAAGGAATAGTTTTGTTTGAAAACCTAGTTTTGTTAAATAGATTTTTAGTGGAAATGCAATTTTTTCAAATTGCATGAATGAAATTCATTTGAAAGCTATCAATTTTTACCAAATTTGCGTACTTTCTAGAAATATTTTAGTTTGACTCTAGGAACCTTGAAACGTCGAGAAATCTCAAAATCTTCAATTTCAATAGCTTCCTATGGGAAGTTAAAAATTGAGACTTTTCAATCTATATATATATCCTTTGGTAGAATATTTCACCCCACACTTTTCAACTTGAAAGCTTGCAATTTCGTTTGAATAAAGCAAGTTTCCAAACAGGAAATTATTAAAAGTTTTTCACTTTACGAAATATTTTTCTTGAAACTAAAAATTTGTAAAGTGCAAAGTCTTTTATGAAAAGTGAAAAGTTTTGTTGCCTTGCAAATTTTTGTTTGTTCTTTTTAATGCTCCAAACAATAAACATTGTAAATTATACTTAGAATTTTGAAAAGCTTTCCAGTATTATGCAAATAGAAATATTCGTTTTGAAATAAGAGTTTTTTTTTGTATTAAATTTGTGGAAAACTAATAAAAAATATATGAACCATTTTGAAAATGAAAAAGTAAACATGTAAAAAGAACTTGATCTTTGAATTTCAGAGTTATAACGTTGATTCATCTCAATTTCAAAAATGCCCGACCTTGTAGAGTTTTTTTTTAGTTTTAGTAGCCATCCTTCAATAGAATTGGACAGAGTTAAAACAAAAAAAAATAATTTTTAGAGAAATGAATCGCTTTTAATAACATTTTGATAACGGGGAAGTTAATAATAGTGACCAAAAAGTACTGAAACTAAGAATTAACTTCGATGTCGGAAATGATTTATTAGAGTTATCTATGAATGAAAAGCACCATTGAATTTCTGTTTTCTTAAATTGAAAACTAAAAAGAATTCAATACAAAAAGTATTGTGTCTTGTTAAAACATCACGGTTTTGCATCTATGTACGAATAAGCTAAGCAATCGTCTGCAGAGAAGTTTAAACTATTTAGACATGGGCTATTAATTTTGTATTATTTTTGTTTACTCGACTTGTTTTGCATTATTTACTATAATTAGATACAAACAAATGTCATTTGATCTTAATAAAAATCTACTTTTCAACTTTTTCAAAATACTTATCAATTGCAAAGTTGTATTTTAAATTTGTGAAGAACTTTTACTTTTCACTTTTTAAATAAAGTCTAGAATATTTAAAAGTGAAAAATATGTTCACTTTTCAAATTTTAAGAAAGGCTTTGCACTTTGAATTTGCTGGGTATTATTTTTTTTCTTAAAGTTGCAAAGTGAAAAGTGGTTGTTTAAATAGGCCCCTGGTCAAACTTTTTAATCCTTAAAAAAGACATTGAAGAATGAGCGCAATTTGAAGTGAGTCTTATGGTTACTTCTAGTTTTCTATGAAAATACTAAGTATATTATTTCAATCGAATCGGAACACTCAAGGGTGTTCTTTTACAAGCGTGGTTTTCAAGTAGAAATATAACTAAATGTTACGGTCAAAAATTAAGCTTTATTATGTAGATAAGGGTATCCTATTATGTTTACTGTTAATTGTCCATCGTAGCAGGTAGATGGAACAAATTCCAGTCAAAAGGCCCAATTTTGCAATGATTAACAGAAAAACAGAGTGTGGTATGGCATTTGCCATTCGCGTAGTACGGCTAAAGAACAAATCTCTGTATTTGACAGAACGGTGGAAGTTAAAATAGGGGTATATTGATTGAGCATTCCATATGTCATCAACTTGCCATCAGTCTTAATAGCTCAACATTTTAAGCATTAGCGAGTTATTGGATAAAAACTTCCAATTGATCCAATTACTTTTCAAAACACTCGAATATCCGCAAAGTACAGTTAGTATTGGACAGCGATTGTAGACACATTTGTATCATTAAGCAGAAACTTATCTAACATTTATGTCAATTTGTGAACTCGGAGCTGGGATTTTATCCCTTTTGACGTTTTTGTGAGAATTAATAAAATACCTTTCTTATGCCAATAATCCCACGATCCAAGTACTTTAGCCCAATACCATCAAGCAATCCGTAAGTTTCAACACGCAACTAAAAAAAAGAGCTTTTAAAGCAATTTCAATGTCAAAGAATTTATGAAGCAAAAATCACTTAATATTGAGCATGTTACTTGTACATCATTATTAAATGTCAGGACTGAAATAACTACTACATATGTATATTTAAGAAAAACATTCATAAATGTTATCCTATTTTTTTAAACATCATTAAGGCACATCTACCCATTCCAAAGATGAAACAAATTCAAGTATTTTGTCATTTCAAACACCAACTTATTTCGTTATAAATAACTTTTCTGCGTGTGAATATAGGTTCGGTAATAGAACAAATTTACAGAATAAAATTTCAAAACCACTGAACTGATTCCTGGAACCAAATAAGTTTTGAAATAAATTGTATCATCATCCATATCACAAAACTTATCTAATTTATAAGTTTTTTAACAATATAATGTCTTTGAGCTTATTTTATACAAAACTTAAAAACTTTGTTTCTTGAAAATATAGTTTTGAAAGTAAAATAAAAGTGTGATAATTTCGGAAAATATTTATTCATTTCAAAAGTCTCATTTGAAGCCTCATATATACTAACATTTAGTAGGAAATAGTTACTTAGGTGGTATATGACAAAAAATATCTCAGAATTATACATGCAATACATACCTACACACATACATTATTCAAAGCTTTAGGATATGATGAAACTCATCATAAGCAAAAGAAGCAAAAGAAAAATTTCTCGAAAGTAGAAAATTTCATAATCATTAATGTTTTTTTTTTTTTTTTAAAGTAAAGCAAGTTTTCATTCCAGGAAAATAATGTCAAAAAGCATGTTGTAATAAACATATGGAAAAGCATTTCACCTGAGATGCAACATGAGGATAGAAGATTTGACTTCACATTGAAATGAAGCTGAAAGTAGAATATTCTAATACAACATGAAAATAAGATATTAAGGTTCTTTTTAAATTAAAGTTTAAATTTGCACACATTTTTAAATTCACTAGTTAAATTCACTGGTTAGTTCGTAGGAGTCTCATGCTAAAGGTCTTGAGTTTAATCCCTGCCTGTGCCACCTACATTTTTTTCACAGTCTCTTACGAGGGATTGAAAAATTATCCAAGACTAATTTTTGCCAAGAAAAGTGCTTTCTCAAACTAACTGTTCGGCTTCGGCATAAAAAGCGTAGGTCTCTCAATCTCTGACATTACTCGCAACACAGGAATGCTAGAGAATTGTAAGTTGTTAGGCCTCTTTCACTACGAACTGTTGCGCCACCTAATTTATAATTCATTTATAATTTATAAACTTACTCGCTTAAGTCTTCAGACCTGTTAAGGTAGTTGGGAACCCCCTAAGAGGCATAGGGCCTCTAATATTCCTACTCGCCATCATGTACGGTTTTCGGAGATGTGTTTCAGCTACCTCCAACTTTTGCCTTGTGACACTGATTCCGCCTCTATTGTCCTGCGCAATGTGCTTCTCGGTCGTCCAACTCATCTTCCTTCTTGTGTGAGCGGATGCCACTGCATTGCTTTATCCTTCAATGCAATCGTTATGTATGTCCAATCCATTGCCACTTACGCCTTCGTATTAAAGAGTCTATAGGTTGGGGTCCTTCTATGAAGAACATCATTTGATATACGGTTTTGCTAGAAACTCCTTAGGATGTTCAAGAAGTTTTGCTGATTTTTTGTAATGGCTGAAGTAACCTTCCAAGTCCTGCACCCATAAAGAAGCACAGATTCAACATTTGTGCGAAGTAGCTTTGTTCTTAAGCTGATAGAGTAGTTAGTTTGTTAAATGTTTATTTATAGAGTAAGTTTCAGTGAAATAAGTGTTTAAAAATATTCACGAAAAGAAAACTAAAAAAATATAAAAATTTGGCAGCGCTGAAAAGTGACGTCTTCATAATTTAATGGTTAAATATTTCAAAAAGCTATTATCAAAAAAGGATTTTAACGACAAATTTCTTGACGAAGTTTGGTTCACAAATCTGTTAAAAATCAAAGGCTTTTTGTTTCTATTTCATTTGTTCGTCACATTTCTTTGAAAATTGCAATCACCAAAATTAACAAAATACATTCAATTTCCAAAGTCCTGAAATCTTCAGAATTTCAGATGATAAAAGCAATTTTACATAATGGATAAAAGAGAATAGAATTTGAGATGATAAGAGCAATTTTACATAAAGGATGAAAAGACATTTATAAGGCTGGGTATTCTGTCTTATTGTCAAGATACAAAAACTATAATTATAGTTGAAAATGTAAGGTTTAAGAAGACATTGTTCTGAAAATAGTATTTTTTAAAATATTCTTTATATATTAATCTGACAAATTGACAATCTGTGTTCTTTAAGGTATCTTTAAGTTATTTTTACACGTTTATTTTGTCATAATGTCTATGTAAATATTGGACATTCTAGATTTTATGTCATGTCTCGACATTATGTCTTATAAGGTAGACTTAAGAGTCATGGTTATTTTTTTTACGGGTACTGCCCTTTTTTCCTTTAGGAATTGACAAATCATCCAAGAGTGATTGTTGTCATAAAAAGTGCGTTCTCAAATAAACCTTTTGGATTTAACTTTAAACTGTAGGTAGCTTGAATCCCTGACAAAATTACTCTTACACAGGAATGGGTGAGAGTTGTAAGTCAGTAGGCCCTAGTTTTTAAAGGACTGTTGCGCCACCTTATTAGTTTTTTTATTATAAAACTTCATCCCACATTTGACGTGACAAAAAAAACATGTCAAAAACGCCTCTAAGTTTATTAATAAAAAATTATGTGTCTTAATTATTGCTCAATATTTTCTTTATTTTTTCCTTTTCATTTTTAAAATCATTCATGACCATAGACAATGTCGCCGCTTGTTTGCTGACTGGGCCTCGAATCGTTTGGAAGTGGACCCTAATTTTGGCCGAAAAGTCAACTTTAGTGACGAGCAGCATTTTCCGATTAATGCCTCTGTTAACAAGCAAAATTTCCGTATATGGGACGACACCAACTCACGTTAGGTTCACCAGGTGATAATGCATTCTTTAAAAGTTACCGTTTGGTTTTAATTTTTGGCCGGCGATGTTATTGGTCCGTACTTTTTTGACAATGTCGTTAGTGAGTTGGTCACCGTCAACAACGAGCGCTACATAACGATGAGAACTAATTTCTTATAGCTCAAATTGAACCATATGGACCTCGACGACTTGTGGTTCCAGCAGGAAGTCGCTAAGAGCCAAACAATAAACGCCACCATTGATATCTTGCGTGAACGGTGTGGGGTTCAGATGTAAGGTTATCTCTCGCAGGGGTGAAGTGATAATTAGCCATCAAGTTCATGCAATTTTACCCCACTAGACTTTTTCCTATGGAGTTCCTTGAAGTCGCAGGTCTATGAAAATAAACCACAAGCAACCGATGCCCTAAAGGTGAACATAACACAGGGCATCGCTCAAATTCAGCGGGATCTATGCGGAAAAGTCATCGAAAATTGGACCACTGGGATCCGTGCTACCGTAAGAAGCCGAGCCAAGCATTTAAATTTCATATTCCACATTTAATGGCATTCATGCGCCCTTCAAATAAAAATAGTTTTGTTAATTGTTTTATTCCCTTTCAACATCTGCCTGCACATATTGAAAAACCCATTATTTGGCATTTGGAAACAGCTATGAAAATTTAAAATTTTTGATAGATTTATTTCGAAAAGTATTGGACACATAGTCATTGAAACATTCGAAAGCGTTGAAACATATCATAGCCATGCGACGCGAAGCGACAGTTCAAATGTCATTTACTAGAGCACCTGACTTCTGACCGCCTTGGATTTTCTTGAGCTCTTTTCGGTTATTTTGCCGGGAATTATTTATCTTTTCTTTCACTTTCACAGAAAATTGTGTGGTACAACAACCCTCTGAAGAACTAAGGCTCAGTGACACTCTCAACCATTAAAGTGTTTGAGTCATTTCAGCGGTGGGGGGGGGCTACTTTAGTTGGCACAGACATAGATTGTACTTAAGATCACTAGCATGACAGTACAAGGAATCAACCATAAGATCACGGGAATTACGTTTGGATGTTTTTTTAATTAAACAGTCGTATCCTTGATTTGTCATAGTCAAGACTCTTGGCTTTAGAAAGATCCAAAAATTTTGTATGAGTAGTTGTAGAGATTTTCATATTCATGTCACAAAATATCTACAAAAGTTGACGAACCTGAATTAACCAACGACCCCATTCACAACGCACACGTCACACAATCTGTACCATACCAACCCCTATTTGCGTAGTTATTTTGTGTCGTGAATGGCGGGTTTAATATCTATCCCAGACCCTTAAATTGTAGGGTCTAATAAATCAAAATATCCAACTAAATCAGAGTTCTACCTTTTTAAATGAACAAATGAGTAAGAACTCAATGAAGTCTTTGAATGAACAAACAACAAAAATAACGTGTTTTAGAGATAAGAACTTTGTTAAGAAATCGGCCTTAGGGGTAACTTATTTTAAAAACAATACACTTCCACTAAAACAACATTTAAAAACCGTACTTAAATATATTGTACAATTACTTTAAGGAAAACATATTTGGTTTATAATAATTAAAATTTTTGTATTTGTAAAGTTAATACAATGTGTTTATTTCTTCATTTCAGAATAAAATTGGATACTAATTTATTTTTGGTAATCGAAAAGGTATGTTTCACTTTATTTTTTAATAAATTTATCAACCCAATGATTTAAATTTTTAATAAAATAACATAAAAACATCATAACTAGATTTGGTTCAGTTTTTGTGGGAAAAAAAAGAAAATTACAGAATGAAAAGAACTAATACTTGCACCTGATATTTGTATATTGTGTACAGTTAAATTTCATCTAAACCTTATGGGTTCGTGAGTTATTTCACACCAACCGAAATTTTAAAATTACATATTTGAAAATTGCAGTGAAAAAAAACAACCTCTTCATTGTTTTAAAGCCCTTTCCGCATTTCTCGATGTTATTTTACCGAATTTATTTATTTGATTTGAATATCTGTGTTTGTTCTTGAAATATGATTCTAGAAAAAAATTATCCTGAACGAATTCGAACTTGTATACTTAGATTAGGTTATAGTGGCTGTCCAAGATGGAAACGGACACACTTAGGCCAGTTTAATGGCCCATTGTGATACCACATGAATCTTGAGGCTTCCTCCTAAGTTCAATGGAACCAGCTTGAGTCCCTTACGAAACGTGAGAGGCTGATTAAACCGATATGATTTAGATCTTTTAGATCGTTAAAGAAGAATTCTCCTAGGTAATTCTTGCGTTTTCGAGCTAGATCAGGGCATGTGCAGAGAAGATAAAGAACTGTTTCCTCCTCTTCCTCGTCCATACAGCTTCTGCAAAAGTCATTTGAGAATACGCCTAGTCTCTTGTATACTTGTATACTTACAAAAACGAAAATAATTTACACTCTAGGGTCTTTCAAAAGTCGCCCCATCATTTTCGAACTGATTACAACAAAAATCGAATATTCAGTTTATAAAGACTTCATATGTATGCGGAATTAAAAATATTACGAAAAAAAAATTAAGTATAAAGTTAGTGAAAACAAAGTTACAATAGATTGTTTAATCAACACATAATATTAACTAATAATCCCAATTTATTTGAATTTGGATAAATGGAACCTCGAGTTTGAAGCCTTACAAATTTTTTTGTCAACACAAGGAATTTGAAAACACACCTATTATGAATGTTGACCATCTCTCGTGCAGAAGAAACTCATTTGATAACTGTACAAACTCGAAGGGTAATTACTAAATCGAGTTAATAGAGGATTTTGGGTTTTTTGTCTTGAACGGAGTATCAAAAAGTGATAATCTAGGAACCTTTACTTTTATTAGCAGTTAAGGTTGGCCTGTTATCGATTATTGCTTAGCCAAAGGTGACTGGCTTGATATTGTAAAATATTTCAACGTTATCCCTGATTACTATTCATTACATCTTCCCATTTGTGTCTTTTGTGAGTTTAAATCCCAACTTATTGCTTTTCAAGAACCAAACGATATCAGTTATTCACAATTGCGTTGGATTGTTACAAAATATGATATTTATAGGCAAAATCGGAATCAACATTCAATCGATCTTTCACTATCGTTTGGAATTACAATCGATGAATAAACTAAGTCTATTTTTACAAGCATAAGACAGTCAAGTGTCACCTACTCAGTAAACAGAGGCATTTTCTACAAGTGCAGCTGGTATGATAATGCTTGCAGGAAAAGCAGAGAAATATCTTTTAAATGGTTGAAACTCTTAAGGAAAACTAACAACTCAGCCTTGAAATATCTTTCCTGAAGGCGAATAATACTTATAAAAACCTATGCCTCTATAAAAAACAACAGTTTGTGCAAAAAATATTTCTTAATATGATTCAATGCAGGGATGCTAAATAATTCTGGAAAAATTTACGAATTTTAGGTAACCTAAACAGATCGAATGTTTTTCCAATTAGTACCGACATGATGGACTCATATTTCGAAAAACTAACAAAAGTAGATTTTAACCAATCTTACATATGTTTGGCGTTACCTTTTATTTACATCAAAGAACTAGACTTTTGCCTTAGAAAAATTGAAAAACAATAAGGTTTCGGTTTTAGATGGCATCAAAGTCGAGTTTTTGAAAAATACCAGCCCACAATTTTTAGAACATATATTGTTCTTATTTAACCGAGTGTTCAACATCGGAGACATACCAAAAAATTTCAAAGAGTCATCCATTTTAGCGATCTATAAAAAAGGAGATCCTAATCTCCCCGAAAACTACAGAGGTATCTCTGTTCTCAATTCATTACGAAAACTGTTTACTCAGATGATATGTCTTAGACTTGTACCTTGGGTTGAAACAAACAACAAAATAAGTTGTTTTCAGGGTCTCTACAGTTGATCAAATTTGTACTCTAACTAATGTCGCTAACCGTTTTTTAGCTAAGAAAACTATTCTCTATGTTTTGTTTGTAGATTTTAAAGCTGCCTTTGATACTATAAACAGAAAACTATTACTTTTCAAGCAAGCAAATGTTGGATTATCAACAAAATTTTTAAGAATATATGAGAAACTTCTTTCAAATACAACAGCTTTAGTTTTTAATGGTAGAAGCTCTTCGCAGCAATTTAAAACGAAAGCCGGTGTCCCGCAAGGTTGCATTTTGAGTCCTTTGCTCTTCTTACTTTTTACTAACGACATTAGAGACAGTGTTCCAGGGGGTGTATATTATGGTGATTTGCTTATATGCGGATGACCTTGTCATTCTTACTGATAATCCGGTAACTCACCAACTACAAATTAACAAACTTAACCAGTATTGTAATTCTTGGAATCTTCAAATAAATACATCAAGTCGAAGATTATGGTTTTTAGATCTCATAAGACAGTTCTTGGAACCGTTCAGAAATGACCGTTCTTTGAATCTTAATGGTGAAAGAATAGAGGAAGTTAAAAATTTTAATTACTAAGGTTTTATAATAACACATAATTCAAACATACGACCCCATATAAACGATAAAACATCAGTTGCGAAATCAGCCATTAGCTGCATTTGGTCAAGTTTTTTTAATAACAAATATATCAAACCGATGGTAAAATTCAAAGTATTTGATGCAACAATTAAAAGCTGACTAGGTTATGCTAACGAAGTGTATGGTTACGAAGTATGTGAAGACTTTGAAGTTATCCAGAGATATTTCTACAAACGTGTATTTTAGGTCCCTTTAAACAAAACTAACTATGCTATATATGTCGAATATGCCCTACCTCCAATTTTCTTAAAAAACCTTAAGGAAAATGCAGACTATATTGTCAAAGATTTAAGATTTAAGAGATGTGATAATAATCTTCAAAGAAAAGTACTCATGATTGCACTTCAGCGTTGTTAGACGCCGTTTAAAGATTGGCAAGAATTAACTGCTAAATATAATACGACATTGAATTCAGCCTTGAATAACTTTGGTTCATGGAAGGATGAATTCTATAACGGCATCTCAGCAAGATGTATCTTCTGCACAAGAAAATAAAATTCAAAACTTCATTATTAGAATGAAAAAATATCAACACCCAAGACCATCAAATTTAATTAAGTTATATAATTTTCAGAGCTCAAGACCTTGTCTTTAACTGTTGAAATTGTTTACAAAACAAAAGTGTGGGTTTTCAAAAATTACCATACAAATTGAAAAAACTGACTAAATCACATCTAGTCCAATAACGAAAAACTAATCAACTATAGTCGTTAAGATAGTTCAGGGTTATGTTATATGTGATTTGAGTATTGGGTTGGGTATTATAGGAAGTTGTTTCGTGTCAGAAACACATGTCCTTACTTATGTGTATAGTTTCTCAAAACGACGACGTGACATTGTTTAATTCGAGTGGTCAATACTCAAGAGGACGAGAGGCGTATAAAATGGAGAAATTCCAAGCTATAGAAACTTGTTAAGGCATCCATATGAACATTTAGACATAAACCTCTACACAGCTAGATTGAATATTTTGTGTTGATTTCACATACTAACATACACATGCTTAAATTTTTGTGTGTGCGATAAGATGTCTAATTTAGTTGACATAAACTCATAAGATTTTAATGTCCATAACAGGAAACTATTAAAGTTTTCAGATTTCGATTCCTAGAAAAAAACTAAGAATCACATAAACTTTTGTTATTTAACTTTTGTCTTTGATCGTTTGGGAAAAATTAAATTAACTTTTATTTAAATTGCTCGAAATAACCTAAATAGAGAAACCTTTTTATTAATATTGAAAGTCCAGGGAAATTAAATAACAAAGTAAACTTGCAAACTTTAATAAACTGGATATTAATTTTAAGGATACATTTTATGGGAATATCTTCGCAAAATTAAAACATTTTATTTGTTGAGTGTACGTATTTTGTGTAATTAATAAAAACTCAAATTTATTAAACTCATAATATTTACCCAATTTAAATTAATGAAGGTAGCCTTTAAATTGAGTTCAAAAAAGCATAATAAATGTTCAAGGGCAATATGTGGATGCAAGCTTAAAGACAAAAATAATCATAATCCCAAATTCAAGCTCAACCTTTATTTATACCATAAGTCATTAGTATATTGTAGGCAATTATATGTGTGGTTCAAAGAGTGCGGTCCAGGTCTATTTTATGAAAGGTTTGTTTGTATCTGAATTATTTAAGCAATTGCCTTAAACATAAAACAAGTTACCAAGTTTAAGAATCCTCTCGCCATTGATGAAATTTTAGAAAAGGTCAAACCATACTTTCAAAATAGGAGAAATTAGAAATCAAGTCACGAGCCTCTTAAAAACTGCAAAAATATGAACCAAAAATATAGTACACGAGTAGATCGCACGAACCTATTCCGGTATCCAAAGACTCAGTATACAAATAAAACTTATATTTTAAAATTCTAAAATTAAAGAATATAAAAATTAACCAATAAATAATTTTGTTTTTAAAAAGTTAATTCCATTTAGCTAATCAAGAAATACTTGATTTATTGTTTTTATTTTCGGAAATCGTTAGATTTTTTTTAAAATAAATTTTGTACAGTTTTTCAACTTCGGTTTAAGAATTTTACACTTATTTTTTTTTATTAAAAGAATCTAAGTTCAGAAAAAAATTGAGAAAGTTAAATAAATACTATCGGTTGAAAAAAATTGAGAGACTGTTATTTTTAATCTTAAGAAAAAAACGAAAAAACCTACTTACGCGAAATAGCTCAAAACCTTAATCTCAATCGTCTTAATGGTTTGAGTTAAAGTCTCAAGAACAGAGAGACGGCCAGAACCAGGGGACCCATTTTTTCGACTTTCTACCATTTTCATGTCACGTTTAATTAAAATATCGAGTTCCTACATGTCGCAAGTAAAAAGTTTTTATATTTTTAATTTCCCATAAGAAGTTATTATAATCGATCTGAGGTGTTGAATTAAAAATACTGACGTTTCTCGACGTTACAAGATCCTTAGAATCTTAATAAAAGATTTGTAAAAAGTACGTTTGGGAAGGACTGGGTGACTTTATTTGTTAACTGAAGATATGTCACGAACCAATAGTGCTAGCAACTTCAATAAAATTTGTTGCATTGTGACATGATATAATTTTGAAAACAAAATCAACTAATGGGTTTCTTATACTTACTTACCTTACCTTAAGTAAGGAAGCGCTACAATCCTGTGTGAACTAGGGCCTCACCCAACAAACTTCTCCATCTAGCTCGGTCCCTAGCTAAATGTCTCCAGTTTCACGCTCCAAGTTGGGTTAGGTCACCTTCCACTTGTGCGCTCCACCTGGTCCGCCATCTTCCTCTACTGCGCTGTCCTGTGGGTGTGGATTCGAAGACTTTCCGGGCCAGAGCTTTGGTTTCAATGCGCTCTAAGTGACCCAGCCACCTTAGTCGTTGGACTTTTACCCTTCTGGCTAAGTCTACGTCGCTGTTCAGCCCGTACAGCTCGTCGTTCCATCTTCTCCTGCACTCCCCTTCAATGCATACGGGACCGTAGATCACACGGAGAACTTTTCTCTGGAAGCGACCCAAGGTGCTTTCATCCGCTTTTGTCATAGTTCATGCTTCTGCACCGTAAAGCAGGACGGGGAAGATAAGAGTCTTATATAGCAACACTTTGGTCCCTCGAGAGAGGACTTTACCACTCATTTGCTCTTTAAGTCCAAAGAAACAGCGGTTAGCAAGAATAATTCTTCGTTTGATCTCAGCGCTGGTGTTTTTATATGTCTGTCCTCAACTTTTTCTGACCAAGTCTTTCTTCCGATTATGTCAATGTCATCAGCATATGCTAGTAATTGGACAGACTTTTGAAAGATAGTGCCGTTAGTGTTTACGTGTGAGCTCTGCACTATTCTTTCAAGCACGATGTTAAAATAATCACATGTCAGCACATCACCTTGTCTGAACCCTTTTTTGACAACGAAAGGTTCTGTTAAGTTGTTTCCAACCTTTATGGAGCAGCGTGAATTCTTCATGGTCATCCTGAACAAACGGACGAGTTTGGCGGGGATGCCAAAACTAGACATGGCTCTATACAGCTCGTCCCTGTAGATGCTGTCATATGCGGCCTTGAAATTGATGAAAAGATGGTGGGTGTCGATTTGATGTTCTTGATTTTTTTTCCAGGATTTGCCATAATGTGAATATTTGATCGAATGTGGGCTTTCCTATCCTAAAACCACAGTAATAAGAACCTGTCAGGTTGTTGATGATGGGCTTTAGACGTTTATAGGCGATGGTAAGTAGACTGATTTCTCTATAGTTGGTGCAGTTTAGAGAGTCTCCTATTTTCAGTATCGGGCAAACAATACTGAGGTTCCATTCATCGGGCATATTTTCCTCCGACCATATCTTACAGATAAATGGTGCATGCTCCTAGCCAACTTATCTCCAGCTGCTTTAAAGAGCTCGGCATTCAAGCTATCCACTCCAGCGGCTTTATAAGACTTCATGGCATATGGCAGATATGGATTGTTGGCTTTCGTCGTCTATATTGAATGGATCATCCTGCGTGACAGCGGAATTCAGTTCTTCGTCGCCGTTATACAGTCTGGAGAAGTGGTCCTTCCATATCCTCAGCATTGACTGTGGTTCCACTATGATGTTTCCATTTTCGTCTCTGCAGCCTTCGGTTCTAGGTTTATGTACCTGTGAATTTCGTTTGACCTGTTCATAAAACTTTCGAACCTCATTCCTGCTTTTATATCTCTCTACATCTTCGACCGCACGCTTCTCATGCCCTCTCATTTTCCTTCTGAAAAGTCGGCGTTCCTCTCGCTTCTTCTGCTCATAGAGCTCACGAGCAGCTCTCGTCCTTTTATGCAGCGCCGACGCTTTGCGTGCCTGTTGTTTGGCTCCATTTGTCTGCCGACATTCCTCATCAAGCCAGGGTCTTTTTTTGTAAGTGGCTGTTTGAAATCCAGTACATCAGAAGCGGCTTCTCTAATTGCATCTTGGCAATGTTGCCACTGGTATTCGATACATTGTTTTGGTGGCAGAGAACTTCGAGAGAGGTTACTTGTAACTCGTTCGGAAAAGGATTTGGCGACTTCTGGCGATTGTAGCCGTTCGACGTTGTACCTTCTCCTAGCACCTGCCTGTTTTGCCTTGGGTCTGGAGATCCGAAGTGCTCCTCGGAAAGTTCGTACATCCATAATGCTGGAGGTGTGTCTGGCGTCGATCGCAAAATGGTCAATCTGATGGACGGTAGATTGATCTGGAAAAGTCCAAATTCCTTTGTGAATGTTGAGGTTTGGAAACGTGTGCTGGCTTCCATGACGTTTCGCCCCGCAGCAAAATCTATGAGCCTGAATCCGTTGTCGGAAGTGTTGTCGTGCAGGCTGTTTTTCCCGATTATTTCACTAAAGATGTCATCTTTTCCTAGCTTGGCATTAAAATCGGCCAGGACTATTTTAATATCGTAGCTAGGACACGGTTCATATATTTTGTCTTAGAGCTCGAAGAACATATCTTTGGTGTTATTGTTAAAGTTGGTAAAAATTTTCTTAAGTATCTTTTCAAAAATTAAAGATTATGGATTTAAACTTATTTCATCTTTTAAAAAATAGAAGTTTTCAACAATCAGTAGTATTTTTGAAAAGACTGAATTGAATTTTTTATTATAAAACATAAAAATCATTACTAAACTTAATAAAAATTGATTTTCGACTCAAATGTCTTTTCAAAAATTAAAAATATTGACTTGAAACCAATTTAATTTTATAGAAAATATATTTTTCGACAAAAATACAACATTCAGTTTTTATAATAAAAATTAAAATCTACCAAGAATAGTACGCAAAATTGGTACAAGTTTATGTTCAATAGCTTGTGAATTATAACAAAATTAGAACTTTTAAGAAAGTCTACTAAAAGTGGTTTTCGACTAACAATCTTGTCAACAGAAATAGATTTTGAAATCAAACTATTTCATCATATGCAAAATAATATTTGTAATTTTTAACTATTTAAAAAAAAAAGATAAACTGACGATTTTTTTAACAAAACTCAAAAATAACAAAAAACATCTAAGAAATGGTTTTCGACTCGAGCATTAGAAGTGAAACGAAAGTTATTGACTTAAAATAATTAATGTCAATTACAATATTGCTATGAATATTTTGTTAAAGTCTTAAGAGAACAAACCTACAGACAGTATAGTATACCCGTGGCATGATGGTTACTGCGTAGGACTATCATGCCAGAGGTCCTGGTTTCAATCACTGTCTTTGCCATCAAAAGTTTTCTTCGCGGGTACTGCCTCTTGCGAGGAATTCAAAATGTAAGCAATGAAAATTTGAAGCTCAAGTGGTTTTTAATCGAGATACTTGAGACGTAAAATCAATTTAGTTTATTTTTATGATATTGAGGTTAGGAAATTGTACTGAACATAACCTTAAACTAAAAGATAATGTATTGACCAATGAATATATACTTATGTGTATTGGAAAAATTAGGTTTTTCTTCGGCTTTTTTGGTCACTCTGATCGTTGCAATGAAACAAGGTTGTTACATTAGCTTTTCCCAACGTTTCGGCAGGGGTTGCTGCCTTCCTCAGGGGAATTTTGTTAAACATGAAATATAAAACATATAGTACAATATTGTGGACAACAAGAACAAGAAAAAACTTACAATTTAACAGTTACATTTTAAAAAACAAACACTTCTAATTAAGAAGTTCAGTATATAACTACAAAAAACAAAAAGAAAACTCTTATGAGGAAACAAGTGAGCAGTATACAGATGATTTACTCTGTGTGTCTTGCTTGCGATTGATATTGTTTTTGTAGTTCAGGATGTGGAGCGTTTCGAGCGTATATCGCTTAGAGGTATTTTTTTCCGTTTGAAGTACTTTAACACCATCTAAATCCGGATAATGACCTTTGTCTATTGAATGGGCCGTCAATGAGGTTTTAGACAGGTTTTTGTTTTTGATGTCAGATTTGTGGTTGGACAATCTTTGGCGCAAGAATTGTTTGGTGGTTCCGATGTAGCAAAGGTTACATGTTTCGTCAGGTTTACCTTTGCAGTGTATTTTATAAATGACGTCAGTGCGTTTATCTATGTCTATTTTGGTCTTTAGTTTGGTCACAACTTGCTTAAAACTCTCAGCCAGGTTTTGAACGTAAACAATGCTTTTGAAGTATCCTTTGTTGTTATCCTCACTTTGTTGTTTAGCGCGTCTGCATTGTTGTTGTAAAATTAAGCCACGAATAATTGCTGGCGGGAAACCGTTGTCGCTTAAAATTTTGGTCACTTTGATGGAATTTGAATGGTGGAATCTTTCGTCACTTAACGTGAAAACTTTGTTAATTAAATTGGAAGCTGTGTTGAAGATTATGTGTTTGGCTTGGTTGGACCGGAAGTTGATCAGACGTCCTGATGCTGTTGGTTTTTGAAACCAATCAAACGACAATTGAGTGTCCATACGGTGGATTTTGACATCAAGGAACGATATAGAACTGTTATTTTCGTTTTCAACAGTGATCTGTAGTTTAGAGTGGAATCCGTTCAGGATCATTAATAAGTCTGCGACTTTATATTTGTCCATACCCGCAAATATGTCATCAATATATTTCACTATAAAATTTGGCTTTGCATTACATTCAGTTAAGCATTCGTCAAGTAAATGGTCCATTACCAAATCAGCAATAGTGGGCGAAAGAGGGTTACCGATTGACATTCCAAAAATTTGTTTGTAGATAATGTCCTTAAACTGCAAATAGTTGTTGTCTTTTAAGCAAAAATCCATGATTCCAACAAATTTAGTTTGGCTGATTTTGGTATGTCTGCTAATCGTATCCCATTTCTTTTTAATAATATTAATAGCCAATTGTAGTGGGATGTTAGTAAATAATGAAATAACATCAAACGAGACCAATAACATTTTTCGCTTTGTCAACAAATTCGTAAGAATTTTTTACAGTGTATTTTGTTTCGTTCTTCACTGATTGTAAAATTCTACCAACAAATCTGGAAAGCTCATAGCATGGTAAATTCAAAGATGATGCAATAGGACTCATAGGAATGCTTAGGTTTGTGCATTTTTGGTAATGTAAAAACCTTGTTTCATTGCAACGATCAAAGTGACCAAAAAAGCCAAAGGAAAACCTAATTTTTCCAATACACATAACCATAACTTTAAACCATTAACATTCTCTACTAAGCAGCTTTAAATTAAAGGCCAATTTCAACATATTCTTGTTAAAATAAGCTGTGTACAACAAGCACCTTTAACCTCTAATTCTGAATTTTATGGTTTCCAGAAACAAGAAAAGTTAAATTGACATTAAAGACACGTCCATTTTAATGAAATTTGATACTGCAGTTCCTTTGACCAGGAGACTTTTACACAAACCAAATTCCATCTGAGGAAGACAGTTTTAACTTGATTGTATTGTATTTTCGTATTCACTTCTACATATCTCAGTGAAATCTACAGTTTGGATTTGATTTAAGTTTCGAAACCTTCGGGCTAAGTTATTTGTCAACAAACGTAAGTTTAAATGACGAAATTTTTTTCCAGCCTCCAATTGATTCCAATTCAAATCTTTAATCATGACTCTTGAGCTAAGGGATTTGACAGCTATCAAAATAAGAATATATTAAAGATTTTCAGTTACGGGTTTCAATGATATTACTCCCAAACTTAAAAGAAAAATGATGTTTTGAGATTCTTTTGGAATTTTATATTTGTATTTAATTTAGGGTTTACAATCATTAAAGGCTTACTGAAGCCATGTGACACACAGTTTTGTAAATCCAACCACTTCATTCATTAAAATATTACGTTTACTTTGTCCACTTTTCAACTTCAAACAATAAAATTCTTCTAATAGGTTAAGAATATAGCTTATTCTGTTTTTTTTTATTTTAAGACTGTTTTCTGTAAAGTAGCTCTTGTATTTTTAATGGAATTAATTTTTGTCCAAAGCAATTATTTAATATTTTTCAAGAAACTTTAATGTTGTTACGTGACATTAATTTCCTTCTGACACACCTTCAGGTATAAATTAAATTATTTGGGTGTGGGGTCCACTTAAGCAATTTACAATCCAAAACAAAAAATTACACACAATTATGAAGAAAGCTTTTCGTTTTTTGTAGATATGCTTTCGACAATAATAGATTTGCCTTACAAAAGCGTGAATCAAAAATGATTCCTTATTTCTCCCCTCTTATATTTTTCTTTCTTGGTATTGCGTCAACGTTACTTTGTTGTGTTTCTTTAAAAAATTACTTTGATTTATATTAATCTCACGATTTGGTTCTGTTTACTTTTCAAATGACCACCGTGTTTCCAATTGGGGTAATTAATTAGAAAATCTTTATCCGCATGTACCATGCAAATAACGTAATCTTTACTTTATTCGTTATACGTTTACAAAATTGAGATTTATTATCCCGAATTATACATTAAGGTCGTATAATAGCCTTAGAAATTTTATGTGAATGCTTCACGAAATTATTCTTAAGGCAAAGTATCTTCTTTTATGTAAATTCTTTATTACAAAATATATGTACAAAGAAACTAAAAAAAAAGAATTTCTAATAGACCAGGTCATAAACAATAAAGTACACAAAATACATTTAAAAAATAAACAATTTTGGTGAGTAGGGGATACTTCGTTTTGCCGTAAGATAAACAAGAAAGATCGTTCTTAAATTTAACAAAGATGATTCATACAAATTGTGTGCATATTGAATTTTTTTGCAGAGAGACGGATGTGGGGTTAAAATGTTAAAATGTTAAAAATTCTACGTTAGTGAAACTTGGTTAAAATCTTAGAACTATTATCAAAGCTAAGTTCTGGCGCAACAATTTATTTACAGGGACAAATTCAGCGCCCTCTAACTACAGAACCAATTTACATTCTTCAAATGATGATGACATGCAACTTTTTCAGACAAAAGATTTTCAAGATAGATATTCTTTATTGTATGATTATCATTTCGATAAATACATTGTTATAATTTTTGCATAAATGTTCAAGACATGATATGGACTGTCGTCTGCCTGAGGGACATTCTTATTTATGTATATATTGTAATCAAGTAATTTAACATATTAAAACATAATTATTATTATCTGTTTTTGTTTAATTTTCATTTCAAATGACTGTAAGTAAAAAATTGTAAGGTATTAGGGACTTTTAAATTAGTTAAATCGAAATAGAAAATTATAATTTTTTTTATTATTTTAGGAACTTTTAGTTTAGTTGAAACAAATTTTTGGGACTTTTAGATTAGTCAATTTTATTGAATTCCAATGAATAAAATTGAAATTAGAGCAAAATTTGACAAGATTTTCAGTTTAGTCAAAAACATTTTTAAAGGTCTTTTAGATAAGTCAAATAAAATCAAAAATTTATTTGGTGAACGGATTCTTCTGCCTGTTAATGGTTTGAATCAAATATGTTCATCGATGATTCGGGCTCTGTATCTTATCGCTTCTTTGTAGGATTCATAAAGGTGCATCCAGTGCGTACCATTCAGATAGTTCATAACCTTTTCAACTTGCAGAAAACTTTTTTGTAAAGTGGACACGCCTTACCTCCGTCATCATTAGATAAACGCCTACGACGTTTAATACATCCTCTCTCTCATGCTGATTACAAAGAGTGCAACGATCGCTAACCTCGCTACGATGGTGTCTAATGTTTAGTCTGATCAGTTCTCCTCTTATCTTAAATACTGCCTTTCCATTGATGAACGAGCCTTTTCAATATGCGGTTACCTTTCATTCTCATCAGTGAAAGATATTACTTGGTAAAGCATCTTCCTCAATTGAACCGCATTCATATTTCAATTCAGGGTTAAGCCACATTTCGCAGCTAACAAGTTCCAATCTTTTACAACTAGCTTTTTTGTTTGAATCGCATACTCCCTTATCATTCTCGGTAGCCCTTGCTCCTCCACATTTAACTCTCTCACAATATAGTCAGCATTCAGCTTAAGGGTTGAAATAAACAGAGCCGGAAGACCTGTTTCCAAATAATACATATATTTTTAGACGTTTATCGAAAAAAAGAATATTCTTCTTAGGAAAAAACTTAATATAGGTTTTCAACTAGCTCATACTTCTGTACTCCCCATACCAGCGCACCATAATGCAGGATAGCTTGGGCAGTAGCATTAAGCTCTCTATATTTTAAGTCAGTCATAATTAAATAGTTATTATAGATCCTCTTCCAATTTGCACATATTGCCGATTAAGCTTTATTTATTTCGCTTTGAGACGTATTTGTAATTTAAATTTAAAATGTGAACTCCGTTCCTAAATAAATAAAAGACTTAACTACGTCTAAAGTTTGATCGCCATATTTTCAGTGCTCGTCTTTCACCATTCTGCCAGATCAATTCTTAAAAAACAGGTCTTTTGATTCTTCCGTTTATTTTTCCAGATCTTCCAGTTTATTGATCATCAACTGTAGAGCAGTCATTGAAGCCACAAGAATAACAATGTCATCGGCATACATGATAACTTTGTTAGCAAACTCCACTCCACGATTGAGATACTCGAGCAAATCATCTAAAAAAAGTACGAATAACAGCCTTGTCTTGCTCCTTGGTGCACTTCAACCCTTCAAGATTTTTCTTTTCCCTTATAAATGTATGCTATGGTGTTTAGGTACAGTATTTCAATAATGTTGAAAAAACTAGTTTAATAGAGTTTCCATTGCGCAAGTGAACGAAGCACAAAGATATTGTCCACTGTGGAGTATCCTCTACAAAAGAAACTTTGGAATTCGCTAAGCTTGTTCTTATCTTGCACCCAACTGTTCAGTCTTTGGTAATGAACGATTGTGAATAGTTGTATGGCTGCACTCAAAAACGATATTCCTCAATAATGTTTAGGGTCTTTTAACGTTATTCTAAGCGCTTCTGTTAATTTGGTCTTAAACAAAATTGTGCTATTTTATAAAGAACTCAGCTGGAATATCATTCGATCCAGCTGCCTTGCCGTCGTAAAGACTTTGTAGAACACAACTCACTTCATTTTCAGTTATTTTCTTATCAAGTTTCCCAAGTGTAAGAATATTCATATACCCACAACGTAGCCTCTTTCAGGGCAACTTAAGCATTTGTTTTATAGCGTTTAATCATTTTTCTAGCGTGCATTAAATGTCTGCGTTTTTAAATATAGAGTACAATGTTTATTTCCTTTTAAGTTTGACAAACAAATTTTAAAATGTTGTATTCCTTGATTTTACTTCTTAAATTTAAGATTTTAAATATCAAAACGGCGCGGCGCACTACAGCGCTAATTGGATCTCAAGCTAGGTTGCCTTGAGATCGCCATTTCTATACCTATGATTTTAAAATCGCAAAATAAGAAAAGAAGAACTTCTTGACATTGCATAATTTTTCAAAAATAAATGATGATTTTCGATTAAGGGGGTACATATATGTACCTTCAAAAATATGATGAAGTAGAAGTGTTAGATTCGTATTTAAACTAGGAAGAACAAATTGTAAGATTATTTCTTCTAACTCTTTTTTTTGTATATCTCAAAACCTGGCTCGTTTTTGTTGTTATTGAAGTTATAGAAAAGTCCCGAAAATATTAAATGATAAATTTCCGTTAATAGTTGGATTAAAAAATATTATTGTTGCTTGAAATTTCAAAAACACTTTTTTAAAGTTTAAGAATTTTCTAACTGCACTAAGTAAGTAAAAACTAAAACTCTCATAAATGCACCTATAATATAAATAGATGAATGCCTGAATATTTAAATCAATATTTCAAGGTACATACAATTTATATCAAATTTTTTTGGGGGAGAATTCTGTGTCTGCGTGTGAACGTACGTTTGGAACACCGTTTTTCATAGATCAAATATTAAGAAAAAAAGGAAAATTTGACCGCCAATATCTTTCGCACTAAAAACGCAATGCATTGTTGCTAGAAACCGAATTGGTATAAATTCGGTAACAATTCAGCTAAAGATTTTATTTATAATTCAAAAAACCCTTAATATTTGTAACCTTTATATTTAGCTAACAAAAAACGAAACAATTGTATGCATCGAAAAAGCACATTTTTGACATCTGACTAAGTTTTTAGAAAAATCCAATTAAAAGTTTTTTTTTTAATGCAAATCTTTACTAAATAATGCGAAATTGAATAAAATGGTTTTACGACTATAATATCTGAAGAAATTTAATCAAATACAAAATACTCTTCTTAATATAGACAACTTTTCAATTTTTTTCAAAATTAACGAACAACACAAAAATGACTAGAATTGCTAAAAATGTTTTTTTGACTCAAGTCGATAACAAAATCCTGTGGTTTAAGTTGTGTAAGACTTTAAGAAATGTTGAGAAATTGAAAAAGGTGAGAAGTTGGCAGTGTGGGATCTGCATCCTCTATTTTACCTGTTAAATAGTCTGGTGCCTTCTCGTTCTCTAAAACCTAAAATATCACTGCTATCCAATTCTTAAACTAGTGAAGAGACCCGTTATTAATCAAAGATTACTTCTACTCAGACCAATACGAGATAAAAACCATTAATGTTTATAGTGCCAAAATATCAGTTAAATATGACCTAGTTTGGTGGTTTAATTCCAAAGTTTTGATCTCTTCCTCTAAAGTGATCTAGTTTTTGATCACAATTTATCATGTACCACAATTAGGTCTTTGCTCAGATAAGGATGATGTTGCCTTATTTCTTTCTAAAGAATCATCTAATTCATTCTCCTAGATTCTAACGTGCCTCGATACACTATAAAAGTGAGACGTTGTTGTACCTGTTTTGATTATAAAGTCTACCCACGCCTTTTTCAAAACCAATTTTGGGCCTATTTTTTACCTAGTGCTGTTAATGAGTCTTCGCCATTCGACAGGGATGACATTCTACAAATTTTATTTGTTGTTAACTTTTGCTTGGATGATGCTATAAGGACTATCCCGTCCGTTATAAGAAATTAGTTTTGGACATAAGGACTTCTGCACCAATCCCCACAGATGCATTTCACCCATTACTGTAATATTTAATGATATTTAATTTGACTCTTTCTTGGAACTTAGCTCCGTTTTTATTAAGAAAATATATATTTGTTGGTAGTTTTGATTGTCTAATTATAATTAATTTCTAAAATCAATTTTAGTTAAATTTGTATTCATAAATAGATAAATAACTTCGTTTCTGCTTAACAAAGCTATTGTGGTTGTTTAAAATTTCCAATTATAATTTAAGTCAGTTGCTCAACAAATAAATTATTTGAAAATGATATCATTTTCTCTAATAAGCTTACACAATCGTTGCATAATGGGTCTTTTTATTTTTGTGGTCCTTAAACAATTAGTTCTACGATTTTCCAATAGAAAAGTTGTGTCAAAGAAATGAAATTCACAGTAAGTTCAATTATAGAATCAAATTTTAAACATAGTTAAAATATAATAGAATAGAAATAACAATTCACAGTTTCATTTACGAGTAGTTAAAATTATGTAAAATATCAGTCAATATCAAATTAATTCTTAATTTCGTTAAAGTTTGTTTTCTATCATAGTAATAATTTAATCTTCAGAAAATTTCGTAACCTTTTCTTGACTTTAAATAACCACCAAATGCAATACAAATATTCTATGAAAATCAACTATTTAATGATGTATTTATCCTTGAATTCCTTATGTTGAATTTTTTTCGTTAAAAAAGTGTTTGAGAATTTTGATATCGTGCATCATTTACCTTATTTCATTTACCAAAGAGAAATAATTTCTTGAATTTCGATCATAATGGAAATTAATAGCTTCATTTCTGTTAATGATGCAAATATTTATCGGTACGAGTAAGTCAGTTTTTTTTTGCGAATTCTTAATTATTTTATTTTGCTTTCAGTGTTAACGCATACAAAGCTGTAGCGCTTTTGATAATGATAATAAGGATGAGATATACACATTCTTCCTATGAAATTATTAATTTAATTTTATTCAACTGGAAAATACAACATCAGAAATGTGAAGTCTTTTAGTAAGTATTTGAATATGTACCACGTTTTGTGCTCCTTATTCAACTTATTGGCTGATAAATGATAATGATTATGAAGTTCTGGATTTGGCCATGTTTTTCAGATGCATCTTTGTTTCTCGAAACATGGCCATGATTTTCCGCATTCATTTATTTACTAGCTTGCTTAGATTATCAGGCCTACAATGTCCTACAAATCATCGTGTACTGTTCGGAGATGTGTTGGAACTCAATTCAGCTCTTCGGGCTGTTCTTCTGCAGGTGAGTAGTAGTGTTAATGAGGGCCTCATCCGTTATCCTATAAGGTTTTTCATTGTATATACGATTAGGCCAGAAAACGAGAAAGATGTTTCGTAGACGACTATTAATAAAATTTTTTAATTTCCTAGCCAATACTATTTTTCGTTTTTAGAATAAAATATCTCGAAAACGAGTAAACATTTTTTTACGAAAATTAAATATTAATTTAATTATTTCGATGTTTGAGCCGAGCAGTCGTAGTTTTTTTATTTAAGTTGATAGAGCTGTCTTTTTACGCATTCTACAGTTATCTGTTAAACTTCCAGTAAAAACAATGCTTTCAAAGTACTGGAAACTCTCTACTTTTTCTAATACAGCTATTTATCAAAGAGGAGGATGACTTTATTTTTCCCATGTTGCTGAAAATCAATACACGATTTCCTTGTGTCTCTCCATATTTGCTGTCATTTTAAGGAGAACCGATTCTCTTCAGCATTTACACCAGCAATCTGATAGGTAGTCTAACAAAGGCAAATGCGTACGCCGACGATCAGAATGGCCCGAAAGGTTGAGGTTATTAGAATTCTCTTGCAGCGTGATTTCGACAAGATTCAGCGACGACTGGAAACTGAAAATAAATGTCCAGAAATCGGAGACAATTCTGTTCCGCACTCCGTTGGGCTGTGGCCACGAATGATACGCAAGAATTGGCGCAAGATGGTTATCGTTGATCTTCACGGGCAGCAATTAGCGAGCAAAAGTGTAGTGAAGTACCTCGGTATCTGGTTAGATCAGTATTTATATTTCGACAGACATATAAATGCTGCTCTGACCAGGGCCACAGGAGCCTTCGCTCTGACGAAACGGCTATTTTACAGCAGTCGGCTTGACCCCAGAGTGAAGGTAATTTGCTACATGACCCTCATACGGCAGATGATCGTTTATAGTTGTCCTGTGTGGTTCAACGTTGCCCCTTCCCAGATGGAGAAGTTTTGGGTGTTCGAGCGGCAGTGTTTACGACGCTGTACCGGCTTATATCGAACAGCCGAATCTTTTTATGTGCATTACTATTCCAACGATTACCTATCCAGCGGGGCTTGAATCAACAGAATTGACAATTTAGTGATAAAACTCGTTCGAGGTCACATTGCAAGAGCTATGTCTTGGACCAACAATTTAATTTTCGAGGCGTTCTATCCGAACGACGAGTATTTTGAAAGTGCACGCTTGAGCAGCTTCATTCCACCAGAGGCATTCCTCTTTTTAGACAAATGCGGTCTGATACAGGATAGATGGCAGTTCCGTTAATTTACCACGTCAGACGAAGAACCGTGGATAGGCGACTCCTGTACAATCGGGACGTCATGGCACAAGGCGGAGCAGAGCTCCTTCGGTTCAGTAGGGCTGTGTCCGAACGGGACCGAACTGATAGGGTGAAGCAGGAGAACCAGTTTTGGTGGCTTCAATCGGCACTTAATAGTGGGTAGTCGGGATGGGGTTTTAAGCCTTGGCCGGCTTGCATACTTGTTTTATAGTTTAGGGTTTAGTTTTAAGTAGAAAAGGCATGGTGGCACAAAAAAAATACAAAAACAAAATTAAAAAATATAAAAAAAAGCAAACAAATTAAAAAAAGAAAAAAAAAACATTTAATATAATAAAAAATTAAAAAAAACATAAAAAAAGACAATCAAATATAAAAACAAAAAACGTTAGATTTGCTGCTGTGGTTGTTCTAGTTTGAAGTAGTTTATAGGTAGAATAGGTAGTTTAAGTTAGCTTTAAGTTTTATATTAGGGACATTATTTTAAGTAGTTTTGAAGTTAAAATAAAAAAGTATCTTGATATTAGTTTTTTTCAAAATTTTCTAATAAATATATAAATAAATAAAATGTTATTGAAGTAAATAGATCTTAGGGCCGAAAGGCATTAGTATTAAGTGTTATAGTTTAACTTAGAGTGTCCGTATGGGACCATTAAGTTAATTGTAAGTTATGAATTTTTGTCTAGCTTTAAGATAGGTTTAAGAATGAACTTACAAAAATGAATTAAAAAAAAAAAGAAAAAAAAGTGCGTTGGACTGTCATGCCAGTGGTCTTGGGTTCTGCCTACGCCATCTATATTTTTTCACAGGTTTTTATTTTTGCTAGAATTTGAAAAATTCTCCAAGAGTAATAATTCTTGTCAGGAAAAGTGCTTTCTCAAATTTGACGTTCGGATTCGGCTTAAAACTGTAGGTTTCTTTTATCCCTGACAACAGTACTCACACATAGGAATGGTTGAGAGTTGTACGTCACTAGGCCCTAGTTCTGTAAGGCACTAGGTCCGGACTGTTGCGCTACCAAATTTATTTTTTATTTTGTTCATCACTATACCTATAACCAATAAGAACGGATTTGGTGATGCAACCCTGCTTGACTCCACTTTGGACTTCAAACTATTTTGACATTTGGCAAGCCTTCTTTTTATTGAAAATGAGTTTATGCTCAACACGCCTTTTCCGTAATGCAAAAGAGATATGCACCCTGTTGAAGCAAAAGCCTTCTTAAAATCAATGAAAAGCAAGTTAAGTGGTGATTGGTATTCGACGCACAGTTTGATTCTTATTCTCAAGGTATTGATGTCACCATCATTGATCACATTTGAATCCAGCTTGTTCAGTATCAAGTGTTGATTCTAAATGTTATTCTAGGAAAAACAGAAGTACCGCTCCTTCCATTTTAAGCACTTCATAAAGTATTTTATTACCACTTCCCACTCTTTGGGGAAGTGTTCAGAAAGTCGTGCAGCTTTCATGAGCGTTTTTTAGCGATGCGATAACGCTGCTTGTAACAACTTAGAAGATGTTAGTGGCACTTTGTTGTCAAATTCCTTCTGAGCTGATCTTCGTCAAATTGTGTCGGGCTATGATAACCATAGGGCTCTTTGGTTATTCTATACAATGTTCTGCTGTTTCAGTCGGTCTCATTGAACATCTTGTAGCTTGTATAAACGAAGATTTGGAGAGCATTTCACGTTGGTCTCAATCTCATGGCCTCTTTATAAACCCTTTGAAATCAAACTGTCACGTTATTTCACGGAAACCATTAGATTTATCCTTCCTGGTATTCCTTAACAATACTCCAATTCTATGCTCTGAGACAGCTAGAATTCTGGGTATTCTTTTTAATCGCTGCTTGACGTGGGATAATCGTATAAATTCAGTCATTGGAAAAACGTATGGTGCTTTACGTTCCTTTAAAGCCTCTCAATCTTTTACCCCTATCAAAACTCGAATTATGCTGGTGAAAACATTAATAGTACCAATTCATATTTATGGGTGTGAAATATAGAGTTCGTGCAGTGTTGATAGCAAGCGTAAATTAAATGTAGCTTTCAACAGCGCAGTTCGTTATATATATGGTTTACGAAGATATGAGCATGTTTCAGCGTTTTCAGTTAAGCTTTTCTACATGACATTTAACATTTTCCTGGAGCTTCGTACTCTACTTTTGTTTTCTGACGTTTTACTAACGCATGAACCCTGCCATGAAGCGCCAATTTTTTATAAATAGTATTTATTCGTCTTTGGAATAGTCTTCCACGCGATATTAGGAGTGTTGAAGATCCGCGAAGGATGAAGATAGAAATTAGAAATCATCTATCGTCTTTAAATGTTTGAGCATTTAATATGATTAGAATTAATTTAATTAGTTTTCTTCTTATTTTTCTTTGTTTTTCTTTGTTATAGAATAAATTGTAACTACTTTGAATTATCTTTTATACTACTTATAAAAATACTTATTTGTAATAATAGCTTTTTACTAGCTTATAAGATATTGTATCTTACTGTGTTAAACAAAGGATAATAAATTGTAAATTGTTAATTGTTCTGCTGTTTCACCTATTTACTGCTACTTCTAGCTTCTTGATTTAAAGCGTTGGTATAAAACTAGGCTTATCACTTCTTATGTTTACATATTTTTCTAAAAAAAACTTATGTGTTTTAAGAACATTGCTATTGTAACCCCGATCCATATTATATTGTATTCCTTCGTCTACAGACCTCCGGAATTTAAACTTAACATTTTTGAAAGGATTACTGTGCGTTCGTGTGTCTGTTTAGACTTTTTTATACAATTCTTAAGACAAAATTGAACAAATAGTTCAACTTCTTTTTGATTTAATACCCAAGTATGATTTGTTAAAGTCTAACGTTAAAATTAAAGTTCAAGTAACACAAAACAAAAACAAACGACCATCGAAATAATGCTAACAAAGCCCATCCTTAACACCTCAAAAGTAATCAAACAAAAGCTTACGAAGCCATTAAGCAGGCTTATACCTGAAGTAGTCGAAATCATATACGTTTCCCATATTGAGCACTCAAATGCCACTTGTCTCTCCCTAAAACTAAAACCAAAAGTGACAATATGAGAAAATATAGTGCCACTTATTTCGATAAGTGTGCAATTTATGAAATCGACCCTAAGTATTTCTGTCAATATTCACAATAAACCAAACTTCAAGTATTTATTGATTTTATTTTCAAAAATTGTTCCACTCATGCATAGAAACATAAATAATGTCAATATTAAATAACTTTGAAAATCCTGTTAAGTGCAAGCATGTGAAACTAATTCACTGTAATCTATAATGGGACCCTTCGATGTGCTCAGTCCCAGCTTTCAGTTCTCAGGGTAGTTGGGTCACATCTTGGAGATTTTTCTATTTGTCTTGCTCACTTCTTGCTATTGCCATAATATGAATCCACCCACAGCCACAGCCACAGGCCACAGGACACAAAGGATGCAGCCTTAAAAAATAATAAAGAAATAATAAACTAACTCATGCTGTTCAAATGTCTCGTTTTTTTCCGGAGGATTTGTTGGGTTTCACATTTGATAGACGCTGTAAATGTTACTACACATTAAAAAAGGATCAACAGAAACACGGCTAGAACAACAATAAACAATCTGTGTTACTCATTCACACGTCTCTCTGGAAATAGAAAATTTAATTTAAAAATAAATTAACCCACAGAGCTGCTCCTGGCAGCCATACATATGTTCATGTGTTTGTAAGTATGTGTAATACTTTATGTTATGCGTGTGAGGATTAAAAGAAAAGTTTTAGTGTTTGTTTACAGGAAATTAAAATGTCCTTGTTTTTGTTCTCATACTGAGCAAGTAAACGAGTAAGTAAGCAAAAAGTATTTCATGCATATTATCCGGAAAATGGATTTTTAAATGGTTTTGCGTTATACTTGTTGTAAGTAATGCAAGTGAAGCTTAGTGTATGGTCCCCACAATTCCTTGAAAAAAAGTGGTGTTTATTTTGGAATTACAACATTTTAAATTGTGATATGTTTGCTTGTTTGCATCATAGAAATTATAACAATCAAATAAATGGGAATTTTTAAAATGGTTATATTTTTTTTCAAATCATTTTTTAAATACAAATTTTGAAAATCTCGAAAACATAATTAATAAGAAATTGAATGGCCAAAACTTAATATATGCAATGTTTTAAGCTACTAGAAAACTTTAAAATCAATGCTTTCATGATTTAAATCTTGATAATAAATTACCAAACTATACATGTTATCACGCTCCGCACCCAGCTGACAAAGCTAGGGGAGGATCAGCAATACTTATAAAAAAGTGCTTAACACACTTTGAAGAACCAAAGTTTACTAAAGAAAACATGCAAGTAACAACAATTAGTATTGGTATAAAAAAGAAAGAATTCAAAATAGCAGCTATATACTGCCCTCCGAGGCGCTCTCCAACTGAAGAAGACTATGCAGAACTCCTACATTTGTTAGGACATAACTTCCTTGTTGGTGGCGACTTCAATGCTAAACACACCCAATGGGGATCTAGGCTCATAACAACAAAAGGTAAACGGCTATACCAAGCAGGCCGAAAATACAACTGCGAATTTTATTCTTCTGGTTCGCCAACATATTGGCCATCTGATACTAACAAAATACCAGACCTTATAGACTTTTTCGTAGTTAAAGGTATTAAACGAAATCATATAAGTGTCGAAGGTAATTATGATTTATCATCAGATCATACTCCAGTAATTTTATCACTGAGCGAAACAGAAATAATAGAAAAAAGTAATCCCAAGCTCGTGAATAACAGAACAAACTGGAACGAATTCAGAGACAAACTTGAAAATTTTATAAACCTAAGATCCCCTATGCAAACAATTGAACAAATTGATCATGAAGTAGAACAATTTATTGCTGATGTGCAGCAGGCTGCAGAAGAAAGTACTCCAACTATTTCGAATGCGAGAGAAAAAGAAATAAAATATCCTATCGAAATAAAGGAGTTGATATTGGAAAAAAGAAGAGCTAGAAGAAAATGGCAATCCACGAGATTCCCAGATGATAAGGTAGTTTTTAACCGTCTTAACAACGAATTAAAAAAAAGAATCTGTGAGTTTAAAAATGATTCACTAAGTAGATTCCTGAAAAGTCTGACGACGGATGCTTCTACAGAATACTCCTTATGGAAAGCAACTAAGCGTCTAAAAAGACCTCAGACACAAAACCCGCCGATAAAATCTCAAGATGGTAAATGGATCGGAAACCCGAAACAAAAGGCTGATCTCTTTGCTGAACATCTCGCGAATGTTTTCAAGCCATTCCCAGCAAGCACAGCTACAGATCCCTTACAGTTTGTTGACAGAAACGACGAATGTGAAATACCTTTTGTCACGCTCAAAGAAGTAAGAAGCATGTGTCAACATAAGCTGTCAAACAAAAAATCACCAGGGTACGATCTTATAACTGCTCAGGTTCTGAAAGAAATGCCTCTTATAGCCTTCAAGAAACTCCAATTTATAATAAACGCATGCCTTAAACTAAGATATGTGCCACATCATTGGAAAATTGCGGAAGTCATTGTTATACCTAAACAAGGTAAGCCACCAACAGAAGTTACATCTTACAGACCAATATCGCTTATACCAATCATGGCAAAAGTTTTTGAAAAACTGCTACTTAAAAGGCTTAACAAAATAATTGAAGAAAGAAGACTAATTCCGAGCCATCAGTTTGGATTTAGAAATAAACATTCCACGATAGACCAAGTGCATCGAATTACGGATGTTGTGGAAAAGGCACTTGAAGAAAAACAAGTATGCTCGTCTGTATTCTTAGATGTTGCTCAAGCTTTTGACAAGGTTTGGCACTTGGGACTTGAGTACAAACTGCATAGGGACTTCCCCAGGCAGTACTACGAAATACTGAAATCCTATATTACGAACCGACTCTTTAGAGTACGGTACGACCAAAATTACTCGGAACTTAAGAAAATTGAAGCCGGTGTACCACAAGGAAGTGTCCTAGGACCAACCCTGTATCTGTTATATACAAGGGATATTCCAGTGGACATCAACGCTATCATGGCCACCTTTGCTGATGATACTGCAATATTGGTGCCAGATAAATCCGTTACGAAGGCTACACAAAAATTGCAAAATGCAGTCGATAAAGTTAGTGATTGGACGCACAAATGGCGTATCAAATTAAACGAAACAAAATCGACGCATATAAACTTTACAAACAAAAACATAAACAATGTTCCAATTTTTATAAACAGTACAGAAGTACCTTACTCCAATACCGCCAAATACCTTGGAATGAATTTGGATGCAAAGCTTAAATGGAAAGAACACATCAAAAAGAAAAGAGAAGAACTAAACTTGAAGTACAGAAAAATGTACTGGTTAATAGGAAAGAACTCTGACCTTTCTATCCAGAACAAACTAATGTTATATAAGCAAGTATTGAAACCCGTTTGGACATATGGCATCCAACTATGGGGCTGTACAAAGAAAACAAATGCTGAACCCATCCAAAAATTCCAAAGCAAGGTCCTTCGTGGAATAATAAATGCCCCTTGGTATATAAGAAATAGCGATCTACATCGTGACCTTCAAATTGAAATGGTTACAGAAGTGGTTAAGAAACACGCTGTATCACACAATAAGCGGCTGCAAAGTCATACTAACTCTGAAATGGAGACCGTATTAAATGTACGAGACAATGTTCGGAGATTAAGAAGAACCAAGCCTCATGAGCTGATGGGCTAAAAGCTACGGGAAAGTGTTATAACCTTAAACTTCCCCCAATGCGATTTTAAAAATTAAGAAATAAAAATCATTTGTCGATCTTTCATAGATTGGTCCTGATTCACCGGTGGTTTTAGTGCGGTAAGAGTCCCACACTACTCGGTACCGATTCTTACCGAGTGTCTTTTGAAGATTTCCATCGGATATAAAAAAAAAAAAAAAAAAAAAAAAAAAAAAAAAAAAAAAAAATGATTTAAATTCGGTAAGTTAATTTAGAAATGTTTCGATTATTTCAAAAAGAAATTTGTGGTGCGGGGGGGGGAGTGGTGTCATTAGAATTATCAAGATTAACGATTCGTACGTAACTGCGCGTCGACAGTTTTGTTTAAACTTCGGTATAGGATGAATAAATGATGTGTCGAGAGTGAATTTAACTCTTTCTTGGGTGTAGAGGTTTCGCGCAACTGTTTCGGCTATGAACACTTCCAAGCCAGGGCTTAAACATATTGAAGTGGTTGAAGAGAATTTACGTCAAAATCCACGACTTTTGATTACAAGAGAGATTATTAATGAAATTGAAAAAAAAAATTAAAAAAGAGGCTGGGATGCGACCCACACTGATAACTTCCCATCCCGTCTGTCGATTTGTCTTGCTTAAAAGTTTGTCTATATGTTTTTTTACCAAATTTGCGCAATATTTTTTTAAGATTTTATTTTTTAATTACTGAATATTGAAAACAATATTTTCTGTGAAATAAAATAAGTTTGAAGCCAATATTTTTAATTTTTGAAAAGCTATTTGAGCCGAAAGTAAATTGTTACAAAGTTTTAGTATTGTTTTTTTCTAGAGTTTTATTTTTTGTAAAAAAATTGTCAATTTGATTTTTCTAAAAATTTTACCAAATGTTAAAAACAATATTTTTTATAAGATAAAATTAGTTTGAAGCCAATATTTAAAATTTTTGAAGAGATATTTGAGTCGAAAATCAATTTTTACCAACTTTTATACATTTTTTTTTTTTAGGTTTTTATTTTTTGTAAAACAAACTGTCAATTCGATTTTTCTCAAAATTTTATCAGATTTCGAAAACATTATTCTCCGTTGCACAAAATTGTTTTAGAGATGAAATCAGATTTCAGTCGTAAAATTTTGGAGGTGACAAATTTTTTTTTTTCAGTTTTATTGATTTATAAAAAAAAACCGTTATATTGATTTTTTTCAAAAAATATACCTGTTTGGTATCACGTTTCAATATATTATATAAAATTTAATTCAAGTCTCTAGCGTTTTTGGTTCGTAAGATATTTAGGGTTAACCAAAATTTTCACCTTTCTTTCAAACTGCTATGGTAAAAAAACCACCCACGAAATTTTCTTGAGAGCCCTTTCTGCATCTTTCTGCCTTATTATCTGTGTAACAAAATTTATTTGAAGTTGATATCTCTTCTGGTTCTTGAGCTATGGACGACTCGTCTGAAATTTGGACCATTTTTTTTATTTTAGAGAGTGCTTGGCGCTAGGCGACAAATTTCAATAGTGGCAATTAGCGACGCATGATAACGTATTTCTTTTTGACGAACCTGCTACCGTACACACAGCTAGACATTCCATATATTTTCTTCGGGAAACTTTAATTTAATCCAATTAACCCTAAACATTTTTTTGTATGGAGCTACCTCAAAGAAAGAGTTTATAGCAACAATCCCCGAACTCTAGTGAACCTAAAAGAAAACATTCGTCGAGAAATCAGCGTAATTGGGTCAAGTTTAATGCAGCGTGTGGTGTGTAACACGAGGCCCCGTTTTGAACAGCACCTGCAACTCGACGGAAGACATTTAGATGACATAAAGTTCAAAAATAGAAATCCGCATTATTGACATGTCGTTTAATATTTCAAATAAAACAATTTATTACACTCTGTTTATAACAACTTATTACCAAAAATGCCTCTGAGCTATCGTACATCCCTTTACAAGAATACAGACTGACAATCAGAATACATACATTTCTTATTCCATATACACTTTGCACAATCAAAAATATTTATTCCATTTTGAAAGCAAATACAAAAAAACAAACACCAACTTTAAAAAGACAACTACAAAACAATTATTTATAATCTGAAACTTCTTATTCTACAGTCATGGGTTTTTATAATACGAAACATGTCAAAACTCCTTTAACATTGTATCAAACTAAATTTATTAGAAAATCCCCACATCCGGATGTAGGGATTTATATTTGTGAGGATTTTGTTCAAAAAGACCTTCTTGGGACCTTTTTTAAAGGAGCTAATTTTGTGTTTGGAAATAAATGTGCCTTTTTGTGTCTCCTATATAATCTCAATAATGATAATTGTTCATGTTCATTGATTTTACATTATTTGCATTGATACAATAATATGAGATAATTATGGGTTATACTTCAAAGTAATAAAAGACTTTTATTTGTATGTTGTAATATTCCGTTTTATTCAACAGATTGAAAAAGTTCAAAAACATGTTGTTTCAGATAATAAAATAATTGAATTTAATATTTTTGTTTTAGAAATAAACCAAAATATTTTGCTTATCATACAATATGTTTGATTTCAATACTTGTTCGGAAATAATCAATATTTGTAGTTGAAAATCCTTTTTTTCCAATTAAGCACTATTTTTTTTATTTTTTTAAATAAAATTGTGTTATGTATGCAGTCTCTGGTTGTGCGATACAGCGTATTTTTTAACAATTTCTGTAACCAATTATATTTGTAAGTCACGATGTAGATCGGTATTTCTGACCCGCGGTGTATGTGAAGATTTTGTTTGATTGAGTTTGATACGCCATTTTTCGGTCCAAGCTCTCACTGTGTCGACGGCATTTTGTAGTTTTACTGCTGACTTAGAGACACATTTGTCGGGTACCTAAATTGCGGTATCATCTGCAAAAGTAGCCATTATGGTATGATTACTAACTGGAATATCCCTTGTGTATAGTAAATACAGGGTAGTACCTAGGACACATCCTTGTGGTACACCGGCTTCTATTTTCTTCAATTCCGAGTATTCTTGATCGTTCCTTACTCTAAGCAATCGGTCTAAGATGTACGATTTCAATATTTCAAAGTACTGCCTGGGAAGATCCCTTTGCAGTTTGTACTCTAGTCCCTCATGCCAAACCTTGTCAAAAGCTTGAGCAACATCTAAGAAAATAGCTGAACATACTTATTTTTCTTCTAATGCTTTTTCTATTACATCCGATATTCTATGATCTTGGTCTATCGTGGAATGTTTATTTCTAAAGCCAAACTTATGGTTTGGGATTAAACTTCTTTCTTCTATGATTTTGCTAAGTCTCTTCAGAAGCAGTTTTTCAAAAACTTTTGCCACAATTGCTAAATCGATATTGTATTGTAAACCGTCACTTCTGTAGGTGGTTTACCTTATCTATTGGTCTTCTATTAGAAAATGTTGGAGTACTTTCTTTAGCGGCCTGTTGCACATCAGCAATAAATTGTTCCACTTCATGCTCAATTTGCTCGATATCCATGGGAGATCTTAAATTTATAAAACTTAAAAGCCTTTCTCTAAAATCACTCCAGTTTGTTTTCTTATTTACAAGCTTTGGATTACTTTTTTCAAGTACTTCGGATTCACTTAGTGATAGAATCACTGGAATATGATGAATGAAATAATTTTAAATTCTATACATTAATTTATTTGCGAGATATTTGAGTTAAAAAAAGTGTTTACCAATTAAGATTTTTTTTAAATTTGTATTAAAAAAAAGAGGCTGGGATGCGACCCACACTGATAACTTCCCATCCCGTCTGTCGATTTGTCTTGCTTAAAAGTTTGTCTATATGTATTTTTACCAAATTTGCGCACTATTTTTTGTAGATTTTATTTTTTATGAAAAAACGGGCTGTTGGATTTTTATATAAAAATTACTGAATATTGAAAACAATATTTTCTCTGAAATAAAATAAGTTTAAAGCCAATATTTTAAAGTTTTGAAAAGCTATTTGAGCCGAAAGTAAATTTTTACCAACTTTTATACATTTTTTTTCAGGTTTTTATTTTTTGTAAAAAAACTGTCAATTCGATTTTTCTCAAAATTTATCCTAATGTTGAAAACAATATTTCTTATAAGAAAAAATTAGTTAGAACCTATTATCTCAAAGTTTTTAAGAGATATTTGAGTCGAAAATCATTTTTTACGAACTTTTGTTAATTTTTTGTACAAAAACTGTCAAATCGATTTTTTTCAAACTTTAACTGAATGTTGACAACAAGATGTTTTGAAAGATAAAAGTAAATTAAAGCCAATATCTCAAAGTTTTGAAAAGATATTTGAGTCGAAAATCAATTTTTACCAACTTTTATACATTTTTTTTTAGGTTTTTATTTTTTGTAAAAAAAACTGTCAATTAGATTTTTCTCAAAATTTTATCAGATATCAAAAACATTATTCTTCGTTGCACAAAATTGTTTTAGAGATGAAATCTCCGTACGGACGTACGGACGTATGGACGTACAAACGTACAAACGTACGTACACACGCACGCACAGACATCTTTCTAAAAATCTTTTATTTCGACTCTAGGGACCTTGAAACGTCGAGAAATGTCAAAATTTTCAATTTGACAAATCGGACCCATTACAATAACTTCCTATGGGAAGTTAAAAAGATAATTTAATTTATCAAAAATTTTACTAAATGTTAAAAACAATAGTTTTTATAAGTTGTAACCAGTTTGAAACCAATATCTTTAATTGTTGCCAAGATATTTGAGTCAAAAATAGAGGTTAATATGAGTGGGTGGTTTTAAAACCATAACAATTCAAAAAAGGGTGAACATTTTGGTTGATACTTACGAGTAATATCTCCCTTTAACCAATAACAATAGCGACTTGAAAAAAATTTGTTTTTTTTATAAAAAGCTGAAAAAAAAATATTTATCACCTCGAAAATTTTACGAATAAAATGATTTTATCTCAAAACAAATTTGTTCAACAAAGAATAACGTTTTTTACATCTGGTAAAATTTTGAGAAAAATCGAATTGACAGTTTTTCTTACAAAAAATAGAAAACTAAACAAAAATTACTAAAAGTTAGTGAAAATTAATTTTTAACTAAGATATCTTTTCAAAAATTGGAGATACAAATTAATTTTATTTAATAACAAATATTGTTTTCAACTTTGGATAAAATGTTGCAAAAAATCGAATTCATAGTTTTTTTGCAAAAATTAAAACCCAAAAAAAGGCTTAACAATACAAAAATTAAAGGTATCGGCTTTACACTTATTCTATCTCACAGAAAATATTTTTTTCGACATTCAGTAATTTTTTTTTTAAATTCCAACTGCGGTTTTTCATAAAAAATAGTATGAAATTTTGGTAAGAATTGATGTTCAGTTCTCGATATTTATATTTTCTTATAAAGGGTGATTTTTTAAAAGCCATAGGAAAGTTTAAAAAAAAACTTCAATTTCATAGAAATGCATAAAATCTTTATTTAAATCGATAATTCAGTTCATATAATTTAATGTTTGAAAATTACTTACTTACTTACTTAAGGTGGCGCTACAGTCCTGTGTGAACTAGGGCCTCACCAACAAACTTCTCCATCTAGCTCGGTCCCTAGCTATAGATGTCTCCAGTTTCGCGCTCCAAGATGGGTGAGGTCACCTTCCACTTGTGCGCGCCCACCTGATCCGCGGTCTTCCTCTACTGCGCTGTCCTGTGGGTGCGGATTCGAAGACTTTCCGGGCCGGAGCATTGGTTTCCATGCGCTCTACGTGACCCAGCCATCTTAGTCGTTGGACTTTAACCCTTCTGGCTAAGTCTACGTCGCTGTACAGCCCGTACAGCTCGTCGTTTCATCTTCTCCTCCACTCCCCTTCGATGCATACGGGACCGTAGATCACACGAAGAACTTTTCTCTCGAAGCGACCCAAGTTGCTTTCATCCGCTTTCGTCATGGTCCATGGTTCTGCACCGTATAGCAGGACGGGGATGATAAGGGTCTTATAAAGCAACACTTTGGTCCCTCGAGAGAGGCCTTTACCACTCTATTGCTTTCTTAATCAAAAGAAGCAGTGGTTAAAAAGAGTTATTTTTGCGTTTGATCTGAGCGCTGGTGTTGTTTTCTGCGTTTACAGCGCGCGGAGCCTATGTAGACGAAGTCCTTGACTTTAAAAGTTACGTCTGTCGATGGTGACGTTTTGACCAAGACGTTGTTGTTGTTTGTGGCTTTCTTGACGACAGCATGTACTTTGTTTTGCTTACATTAACCGTTAAACCCATTTTTGCCGCCTCTGCCTCAAGCCCCATTGACATCACGCGAAGTTCTTCCGATAATGTCAATGGCATCAGCATATGCCAGTAATTGGACAGACTTTTGAAAGATAGTGCCTCTAGTGTTGACGTGTGAGCTCTGCACTATTCTTTCAAGCACGATGTTAAAAAAATCGCATGACATCGCATCACCTTGTCTAAAGCCTTTTTTGACATCAAAAGGTTCTGTTAAGTTGTTTCCAACCTTTATGGAGCAGCATGAATTCTCCATGGTCATCCTGCACAAACGGATGAGTTTGGCAGGGTTGCCAAAACTAGACATGGCTCTATACAGCTCGTCCCTGTAGATGCTGTCATATGCGGCCTTGAAATCGATGAAAAGATGGTGGGTGTCGATTTGGTGTTCTTGAGTTTTTTCCAGGATCTGCCGTAATGTGAATATTTGATCAACTGTGGACTTTCCTGGTCTAAAACCACACTGATAAGGACCTATCAGGTTGTTGACGATGGGCTTTAGACGTTCACATATTACGGCAGAGAAGATTTTATAGGCGATGTTAAGTAGACTTATTCCTCCATAGTTGGTGCAGTCTCCTTTTTTCAGGATTGGGCAAACAATACTGAGGTTCCATTCATCGGGCATGTTTTCTTCCGACCATATCTTACAGATAAGTTGGTGCATACTCCTAACCAACTTATCTCCGGCTGCTTTAAAGAGCTCGGCATTCAAGCCATCTGCTCCAGCGGCTTTATTAGACTGTTTGAAAAAGTGGAATAAGCGGATGGGCCATTTGAGGCGCAGTCAAGGTTAACATTTGCATGAAATAATTTTCAAAAATAATTTTGTTGAAAATTATTTCATGCAAATGTTAACCTTGACTGCGCCTCAAATGGCCCATCCGCTTATTCCACTTTTGGCATACTCTCCAACAATACGGCTGGTATCTCACGAATAAATGCTTCAATGTTGTCTTCCAACGCGTCAATTGAAGCGGGCTTTTCTGTGTAGACATAAGCTTAAACATAGCCTCACACAAAATAGTCAAAAAGCGTTAAATCGCACGATCTAGGCGGCCAATTGAGCGAAAGTAAAATGTTCACAGAAGTCGCGTCCTCAATGAGTCCATTGTTGTGCATGCTTTGTGGCATATGGCATGTGGCACCATCTTGTTAAAACCACATGTCATGCAAGTCAAGCTTTTACATTTTGGGCAAAAGAAAGTTGGAAATCATCTCACGGTAGCGCTCAATATTCATAGTTACTTTACGACTCGCATCATCTTTGAAGAAGTACGGTCCAATGATAACACCAGCCCATAAACCGCACCAAACTGTGACCTTTTCTGGATGCATTGGTAGCTCTTGCAATGCTTCAAAATCGACAATTCTGCTTATTTAGTTACTCATTGAGGCAAAAAATGAGCTTCTTCGCTAAAACACAATTTTTCCGCAAAAAAGTGGATCTTTGGCCAACTTCCCATGAGCCCATTCACCAACAATTTTACGTTGCAGTAAGTGGACATCTTCCACGTTGTTGAGTAACAGAAATTGGAAATTAATTCCACATTCGCGTAGTACGGCTAGAGAACGAGTCACTATACTTGACAGTACGATTGAAGTTGAGGTCAAGGGTACTCTGATGAGCATTTCTAGAAGCGCTGAGTATTGTGGTTGAACTGTTTGAGGGGAGGAAATGCAGCAGGTTATTTCTCTAGACCATAAACCGTTCAAAATAAAAACCGTTTGGAATTCAGGGACCTTGAAACGTCGATGAATGACAAAATTGACAATTCGACAAATCGGACCGATTTCAATAGCTTTCCTTTTGCGAAGTTAAAAGATTGACTTCAAAATATTTCAACTTATACAAAAATTTTTTTTTAAACATTTTAGAACTTTTGACAAAACAATCTAACTTTATTAAATTTGAAGTGAAATTGAACAGTGGACATCTTAGGTCAACAAAAATGTCACAAAAAAGAAACAAATCTTTTTCTTATGAAAAATCTAACTTACTCGTAGATTGATACGTTGATGTAATAAGAATCAATTAATATCAATTAATATTTTTAGCCATTTTATAAAACAAACCTAATTTGAAATTTTATTATTTAGTAACATAAAAATTTTGTAAACAAAACTTTCTATAAAATTCATTAAATTTAACTTACATTTTTATAACAACTATTTTATTTACCATCGTCCTTCGTAGGCGAATGACAGATGGGAATTTCAATGAAATTTATTCGCTTAAGACCTTAATCCATCATCATAAATCTACAGAACTTAATAGGTATCACTCTTTCTTATATGTAAATAAGTCTGCGTTTTTATACTTAAAATATGTTACTTTTCTAAATGAATATGAAAGGGGAAAATCAATTTCACATCAATTTAGACCCTTACCAAAATTCAAAAAATGTTGTTAACTTATTTGAGGAACGAACAGACAGTTACCTGAAGATTGATTGAGCTATTAGAATTTAAAAATCTACTAGCTTTCGTTACCGTATATTTAACAGAGTCAACTTATTGAACATAAGAAAAAATATATGGAAAATGAAATTTCAATATTAACTGCTGCAAGCTTTAACTGAAAAGAATTATAAAATCAAACTTGTAGATACATTTATTTTACACCAATTTTAGTTATAATAATGTATGTGGGCAAATTTTCAATAAGCGTTCTTCATTAATTTTCTGAGCTAAAAAAAATTTCAAGTTCACCCGAATATTAATGCACACAAATTAAAAGCAAAAAATTAACATAATAATAACAATAATTATTGGTAAGATTCAGTTTAATCCGTTCCAGGCTCTCTATGAATATGCATGGATTTTAAATAATCGATATAATAACAAAATTCCATTTAAATTTTACGTAGTCGTATAAATTCCTTGGGTCATGGGTTTTGGTTAAATTGGTTTCAAAATTTGTCTGATATTTATTTCGTAAACAAACGTTCTGCTTACAGACAGCTCGAAATTTTTCTGCGATGCGTCATTAAGGCTAAATTATTTTCAAGCATTAATCAAAACATTAAATATTGTTGAATGGATATGTTTTTGGGATGTGTGTTTTTGCGTATGGAGTATTTTCAGTTTAATTTTGGAAGTGGAAAGGAGAGGAATTCCATCAATGACAGAGAAACCATCTGTTATTGTTGTTATTAAACAAGCACAACTGATTACCTATTTATGTTTAATTTTCAAATGAAAGGCAGTATCCTATTATGAACAGGGAACATATTTT